>NW_001865058.1:475660-536322 GCF_000002865.3 Monosiga brevicollis MX1
CCAGAGGACACACAACGTGGTAAAGTATACCGTCTCAGATTGTGCCTCTAATAGGGATCAGACCCTGCACGACAAGGCCAGGCTTGTGCAGAGCACTGCAGACCAGTGGCAGTGGGGATCAGACCCTGCACGACAAGGCCAGGCTTGTGCAGAGCACTGCAGACCAGGGGTGGTGGGGATCAGACCCTGCACGACAAGGCCAGGCTTGTGCAGCCCACTGCGGGCCAGGGGTGGTGGGGATCAGACCCTGCACGACAAGGCCAGGCTTGTGCAGAGCACTGCAGACCAGTGGCAGTGGGGATCAGACCCTGCTCGACAAGGCCAGGCTTGTGCAGCCCACTGCGGGCCAGGGGTGGTGGGGATCAGACCCTGCACGACAAGGCCAGGCTTGTGCAGCCCACTGCGGGCCAGGGGTGGTGGGGATCAGACCCTGCACGACAAGGCCAGGCTTGCGCAGAGCACTGCAGACCAGTGGCGGTGGGGATCAGACCCTGCACGACAAGACCTGTCCTGATCAGAGCACTGCGGGCCAGGGGTGGTGGGGATCAGACCCTGCACGACAAGGCCAGGCTTGCGCAGAGCACTGCAGACCAGTGGCGGTGGGGATCAGACCCTGCACGACAAGACCTGTCCTGATCAGAGCACTGCGGGCCAGGGGTGGTGGGGATCAGACCCTGCTCGACAAGGCCAGGCTTGTGCAGCCCACTGCAGACCAGTGGCGGTGGGGATCAGACCCTGCACGACAAGACCTGTCCTGATCAGAGCACTGCGGGCCAGGGGTGGTGGGGATCAGACCCTGCTCGACAAGGCCAGGCTTGTGCAGCCCACTGCAGACCAGAGGCGATGGGGATCAGACCCTGCTCGACAAGGCCAGGCTTGTGCAGAGCACTGCCGGCAAGGGGCGGTGTAAATAAATAAATTAGGTATTTGAACCTCAGAGCTGAAAGCAAAGCTGTGCAACCCCGACATCAACATCACAACGGCACGCAAAACAACACAAGAGAACAAGTTACATTTATCGGCTTCTATCATGCCGAGGAGTACAAGCGCGAAGAATCACGCACATAAAATCAAAAATCGTACAAAACGACTGAGTATAACCAGAGATACGGCCATTTCAAACACAAGACACCCAAAACGGCAGTCACACATCACAAGTATAAGCCATCACAGCACAAACACAATGAACACCACGGCACGCTCACATCCAACGAGACACAACGTCGGATTGAGGAAAACAACCGGCCACAGTAGACAAAGACATCATACAAAGGACCTTACAAAAATTCAGCAAAAATACCACAAAATACAGCAAAAATTAAAGCAAAATTAAAACAAAAATACAAGTCAAGCCATCAAAAGACACAACGAGGAACCACCCTGGGAGCGACAGGTGCACACAGGGATCCCCACAGAGGGACCCCCGAGGCGGTGCCTACCTACGACGAGCGCAGGCAGACACCGCCAAAGCGACGCTGGATGTGGTCAGCGTTCATCTGATGGACCAGCGCCGCAAAGCGACCCTTCCACCGAGGAGGAACAAAGGCCTCATCCAGCCCCGGCTGGTACACACCACGGGCCTCGGCGCAGCGGGCGAGCTGACCAAGCAGATCCACAAAGGAGGAGGCGAACCCACCGGTTGTCGTCATCGCCGCAGGGACGATCAGAGTTCTTCTCTCAAACCTCTCTCAAAACGCTTCCTCAACGTTACGCACTTCATCGCAACCTAAAACTGGCCTTCACGTGTCGTGGAGCGAGGAACGACACTAGCATAGATAGCACCAACGACGGCACACGCACACACTACCAGGCACGGCAGCAAGTTTGACGTCAAAACAAGTGACAAGTCAACCTAACAAGCAATTGCACTTTGACGCAAATTCATCGTTTGACTTGACTTGCTTTCTTGTGACTTGATGTGGTGAATAAATTGTTTGAGATGACGCGAGACAGACATGTGAGGGTCATTGGATAAAAGGCAAGACCGGAAAAGACAAACACTGTATCATTGGGTGGCAACCCAGGCGGCTCAGATCATCGACTCCTGCTCAGGGAGGGTATGCTCGGGTGACTCGGGTGGCTGCAGCTGAAGCGTTGACTGGCGCTTCTTGCTCTTCTTGCGCTTATCAAGCTCCTCCTGAGAGGCCTCAGAATAAAGCAGGGCGAGAAATAGCTGGCCCCGGCCATCTTCCAGGTCAACCACACGAGGTTCCTCCTGGAGCTTGATAGACTTGATGGGAATTTCGGCACGCCCAAGATGCTTGTTGGCTCGCATAAAACCCTGCAGCAACAATGAAACGCTCGTAAACATACACTTCGCACAAAAGAGGAAGGGCAGCTGAATTCATATGGAATGTCTCACCTCATGGTCTTTGACCTGAATCTCAAGGACCGCCGTCTCGGGATCGGCTACAGCGATCGTCAAGCGCTCCTCCCATACGGGATTAATGGTTCGCGAAATGTGCTGAAATAGAAAAAACTTTGGTAAGAAAGGACACGGGCCAGTTCTTGATGACGGGAAACAAAGAGTCAAAACGGCTGGGGCTCGGCATACTTTGGTACGATGCTTTTTTCCTTCACATGAAATGCTGACATAGGGATCTGAAAAGCCGTTAGCATTGACGCCATGCAAATTGATGGCCTTTTGAACCTATGATGAGTGCAATAGGATGGGCAAGTGAGCGGGCAGAAGAACAGAGCGCCTCTCAGCGACTCGTGAATAAATCAAAATGAGGGAGCGAGATGGCTTGATGGAGGTTAGCCGAATTAGTGATCATCGCACTGACCACGACAATGGCGTGCCCTGGCCGCTCTGGCGGGCGATCCACAATATCTATGCAATGGGCAGCCCGATAAGTATGGGTTTGGCGAGCAAAATCATGTTTCGACCATCGGGAGTTTTCTGAAAAGCTTACAGGCTCGGTTAATGTCTGTGGCAACAGCTTGTGTCACTGCCTCAGGCCCAGCTGTATCAAGTGTCTCAGCAGCTTCTTTGGCCTCGGCGTCAATGCGCTTGAGCTCTGCCTCTTGCTCCTTCTCACGTTTCTTCATGTAGGACTCCCATGAGATCACTTCAGGTTTGTCCGTATCCGGCTTGACGGTGCGCAGAGCGACACGAAACTACCGGACAGTAAGTCATGAGTAAGATGAAGCAGGCATTCAATGGCGAGCTGTATAGAGTCCGGCCAGGCCACGTCCGTCTGGAATTAGCAAGCTACCTGGATCGTTTGGCCACGTTTGAGCTTTTGCGTCAGAAGGACACCAGATGATTTGGCAACATCCGACAGGTCGACCACAATCTAGTTTGGAAAAAAATTTGTCAATGAAATAGAACCAAACAATGTTCAAGTGAAAGTGCACCAACCCACTCAAAATGCCCAGCCCACGCAGCATATCGTCTGATACCTTGCCCAAGCTGCTTTCGTGTCGCAGCTTGTTGTGGGTGAGTATCTCCAGCGACAGCTTTTCGGACATGAAGCTGCGAATCTAGGTGCATTGAGCATCGAACATCCGGTGAATGATACATAAAAAGGAGGAAGAGGACAGGTGGGCGATATCATTCGGACCAAGAAGGTGAATCGCTTCTTGTAGGCTGGGCTTCGGCCTTGCACGAAATCCATGCCCTGAGAAGAGTTGCCGATGGAGGCGCGGACGGCACTGCCAGCAGGAGGCATGTTACGACCACGAATGATGTCGACAAAAACGACACCAAGAGCCTTGTCTTCAAAATCGTGATCAAAGTACTCGCTGTCGATTGTGGATGTGAAGGGTTTGTATTCAAAGATCGCGTCGAGGTGCCCGGCAGATTTTCCTTTGTGAGTAAAATCAAAGGTGCGGCTGATGCGCGTGTCAGGTGCAAATTGAAGATCATTGGTCATGAGCTCCGCTCGACCCAGTTCAACATTCTTGCCAACGCGATCGTCGTCCTTGACCATCATGCGGAAAGGCCGCGAATTGGAGAGCATCACAAACTCAAAGTATTCGTTCCACACCGGGTTGAGGTCATCATCGATCACCTATGCATGATTCAAATTCATTGAGTTTTGAGGCGCTTCTTATTTAACCACGACGCAGCCTGTCGTACCCGGGTGCGCAATTTGATGGCTTCGTCTTCGTAGAGAGTCAAGGTGACGTAAGGGTCGCTCTTGTTTTTGCCCAACAACGACCAATCGACGTTGCGCAAGTGTTTGGCCTGCTTGACCCAAACACTGACGATTGGCGAACAAAATCGGTGGAGTGAAGGAGCGTGTCCCCCTCGCAGGCCTGGTTACACACACACACACACACACACACACACACACACACACACACACACACACACACACACACACACACACACACACACACACACACACACACACACACATGCCAGTTGTTGACAGCGAGCGTACCGTAGAATGCCAACGCCTTTTGGTGCTGCAGGTTGTACGTCAGCTAGATCCACGGACATGACGTGGGGCCAGATCAATTGAGCTCCCTCCAGTTGGCGCAAAATGATCGAGTTGAGACCAAAGGAGAGGGCATTTGATAGCAATGGCAAGCTCATGATGGGAACATCCAAAACCTATTCGTGTTCCAATGCGGCAGACGTCAGGCAAGCAAAGCTGAATTCCACCAGACGATAACTTGGTTGCGAGCTGCAGCATACCGAGAGCTGGAAATCAAGGTTGAGGGGACGAGTCAAGGAGATGTCGACCGTGTTGAAACAGGGATAGACATCCACAAAATTCTTCAAAATCACCCGCAAAGTTGTGTCGAGCACCAGATCTGAGAGCTCGACGGGCACCTTGAACTTTTTGTAGGTGGCCTCAACTTCGACAAAAATGTCACCAGCCAATGACAGATCAATGTCAAGCATCACCTTGTGATTTGCAAAAGGGTGCAGACGTGGCAGGCAACAGTGAGCGTTTATGATGGCAGGTCAGCAATCGAATGTTTGCTGCCGTGGCAGAGAGTACATCAAGTCCAAAAAGCCTACCGATTCTGATGTGAGGTCTGAGTTGTAGACGTGGATGCCGTTAATCAGTGGGCCATGATGGCCCAAGCTCAGGTTGACAGTAAGGTCCTCGAGTATGTCAAAGGGGCTCTGGCGCTTGTTTTTCATATCACGGAGCGTTTCTTGCACCATGGCACCAACTGCCTGGTTCACACGCGGCCAGATGATGCTGATCACCTCGTTAAGCCACTCCGTCTTTTCGTAATCTGGCACAACGGCCCAGGCGGGGGCCAATTCGGCCAAACGGCCCAACTCAACTGTAGAGCAACGTGAAAGGTCGACGCCATCTGACTGAAGAGCGGCCATGCGCTGTGCCTTGGCTTGTGCCTTGGTACTGCTGTTAAAGTAGATGAAGCCACACGTCAGCAAAAAGAGCAAGAGTTCCACAGACCAGGGTAATGGGAGGTACGTCAGGAGCATGAAGGCCAGCAGCGTCACAATGATGACGCCGGCATCGACGATGGCTGAAGGCAGGTTCTTCTTGAGGTCGGCAATGATGCGATGGTAGCTGGCAACCACGTCCACTGCAGCGTTTTCCGCTTCTTGAGTGGTCTGTTTGGTCAATTCAGCCACTGAGGCCTTCACGAGCTCCTCTGGTTCTAAGTTTGACTGGGAAGGTGGACGTGGCGACGAAGGAAGCTCGGGCTGTGTTGCCATTGCTTCCATCTGGCTGGCGCTGTCGCGATGACCACCGGTTTTCTTGCGGTTACGCATGCCCCACATGCCCGTGGTGTGGCGCTGAATGGTAGGCATCGGTCCCACGTGGTCATCACTGGCCATCTCCGTTTCGCTGTCGATGACGCGAACGGTCAGGTGAACGTACAAAATCTCGCCATCAGCCAATTTAAATTCCTACGGCAAACGCGATGCAAACAAAAGATGTGGAAGCGGGGTCTGCTGAGCTGCGGCTGCTTTCAAAAAGAGGCGTGCAAAATACTTTTTGCTTTTGAGCTCTGAGCACGCACGCACCTTGAGGGTGCCGTAGTAACCAGCATCATAGGCTAACTTCAGGCCGTCAAGGTCAACCGATCCGAGCTTGTTGTTGAACTCAATGCGAACGTGTCCGTCATCGGCATTTCGCAAAGGAAAAGCATAGCCTGGCGATAGCAGGGTGGCGGCGATTGTTAGTGCCGCCACTGACCGATCTGGCATTTCCTTGCACGACCAGGACGCGAGGTTGCTGATCCGAAGTTTTACAAACCTTGTTCAAAGATGCACATGCGCTCCCAGGGCACGACGGCCCAAGACTCGCCCATTTTGACATACTCGCGCGAGCGAGTCCCGTCTGCACCATGAGCGGTCGTGCGATGCAACACGGCAAACTGTCGAGGCATGTGAGAACAGATAGGGGCTGGCTCAGAGCACGGTGGACAGAGCGAGGCATCACCGGGACTGAGCACAGACCTCAACAGCTTTGGGCTTCTCAATCTTTTCAATGCGTCGTACATCCACGAATAGGAAGGCCGGTGTTTGACCCAGGGCGTGGTGGTCAGACCGCTCCCAGACGCGGTCGATGGGTGGAGGGATGGTAACGAACGGCTTGTATGTCACTAGAAGCGAAATGGTGCCCTGACAGAATAAAGCGCCAGAACTTGGTCAGGGCAAAATTTGACTCGGATGGAGAGTGCTAACACGCATTGGCTGTCAAAAGCTGACCTCGCCACCGGTGAGGGTTTTGGTGATGAAGATTTGCTTGTTGGGGGTCAGACGGCTGATGGGGATGTCGCAAAAGCCCATTGGGTCATCGTGATCTAGCTTATCGTAGTCATAGATTTGCACGTGCAGACTCTGACGATGTGTGTCGCATCAAGTTTGCATTTTTGGCAAAGTAAGGAAAAGGCATCAAACAAGAAGCCTTGTCGCCAAAGCCGGCGTTTTGTGGGCAGGAGGAGACGAAACCAACCTGAGTAGCCACATCGTAGACGGAGAGTTCAAAACTTTCGTCCCAGTGAGGATCGGTCGTCTTCTTTTGGACCTGTCAATGAAATAGAAAGGCCAAGAGGCAAAAGAAAAGTCAATCGTGGGGCCGTGCGGCTCTTATTATTTTTCTTAATGTTGAATGTGTGAGATACCAAAGTCATTGGCCAACCTTGGTCTTCACGACGTCATCGCCCCGAATGGAGAGCTTGACGTAGGGATCACTTGAGGAGACATCCATCTTGGAGAGGCCTTGCGCTCGAACCACCGTCACGTGAAGCAGGCCATCCGAGCAAACGGAGGTGAACAACCAGCTCAGGCTATCCGGGTATGGATCCAAAGTCAACATGGGCACGACAACCTGAGATGCAAGATTGAGAGTGTAAGTGGGCCTGAAACAAAGAAATTCTGGCGCTGGTATGTGACAGCAGGGAAGGGGGTTGGTGGGGAATCGGAGAGAGTGAAGTCCAGGCCATTCCTGTGCGGCCTCTCACAAACCTTGCGCGGCCACACGAGGCTGGTCGTGAGGATGTCATTGATAAACTTGTTCAGAAACTTTTCAAGACCAGGGATGGCGCTCAGGGGAAGTGCGACGGCTATTGTGATTGGACACGCGTGAGTCACTCGAGTTGAGAGTCAACAGAAGGTGAGGAGGGGAACTGGGGGCGAAAACCGACCAGCAAGTTTGTAATGTAAGTCCAGTTTGTCAATGATGGAAACAGAGAGCGCCTCAAAGGGGGTGACGTTGTCGATCAGAGGGGCGAGCAGCACACGGATGGTGCCTTGCACTTCCAAGTTTTGGACCTGGTGTCAAGGCGCAAGTGAACAAGGGCGGGCCAAGCGTGAGTGTTAAGGGTTCAATTTGGCCGTGTGATCTTTTGATCTCAATGTTACGATTGGGGGCTCTGGGTCGACAACGGGAACGGACCTTGACAGAGACATTGACTTTGCCAGCTCCAATGGACAGGACAACATCATTCTCACCGTTGGCCATGCGAATGCCGAGGTCGATAGCTACGGCATCCTTGTGCCATTGAACGACATTGACGGTGGTAATCTCCGGGGGGTCATTGCCAAGGTCAAAGGTCTCAAAGCCAAAGGTTGAGAGGAAACTCGGCTTGATTTGAGCAAAAATGGCCGTGCAGCTGTTTTGCACCGTCTACGCACACGTTTGAAAGAGTATGAGTCTCATGATCGTGTGAGGCAGGGGTGGCCAAAGGGCAGGCGTACGTCTTCCGTGGCCTTTTTTGCATTGGGCCAGAGCTGCTGAAGGGCAGTGTTGATGAACGTGGTGCGTTCGTCCTCTGAAAAGTTGACCCAAGAGGGATAGTCGCCCATGATCTTGAGAAAATCCTCGGCATAGAGGAATTGGCGCTGAGCAATGGCATTGCGTTGCTTCTCATAAAGCACGAATTCGCGGTAAAAGTGGAAAGCCAGCATGAAGCAAAGGCCAATGTACCAGAGAACCCCAAAGTTGAAGATGTACAGGAAGAAGGCCCAAGCAAAGATCAAGGCGGATCGGACGATGACACGTCGCTGGAGGCCTGTGGTCCTCGAGCGTGGTGCACTGGGCCCGGAGCCTACTCCATCGGCTTCGGCCATCTTGGCGATGCACACGGCAGAGTGCGCGAGTTTCTGCTGATAATCAGGGTTGGAAGTGAGCCGGGCAGGCCCATTTTTCTACTGATGTTTTCCAATGTGGGACAGATTGTGCCAGGCCACGTACTGTGTATTTTCTCCAGCTGGCAGTGCTTGATTTGGCGACTCGTTCAATTCTTGAATAAGAGACCCAAGGCCGATAATGATTCGTGATGTGCAGAGAGCAGGTTGCGTTGTCCGAGGTAAAGCGGGCACAAACAAGAGCGTTCAAGTGGTAAGTGCGCGCATTCAAGTTTAATCGCAGGCGCTGACGACCTTGCCATGTATACCACGCAATGCCGCGCCATGGGGCGTTTTCAGCCACAAATTACACGAGAGGCGGGAGAACTTGGGTGCATCAACAATCAAGCTTGACAGGCCCCTCTGCACCATCCCTCCCCTTCTCCTCCTCCTCCTCGATGCTCCACCGGGTCTGGGTACACACACGCACACACGCACACACGCACACACCCATCGGGACGACTGACCTCAATGTCACGCGCAAGGACGTGCAGTGAGAAAAAAAAATGAGGCTCAGTACATCTTCAACAACCTCATTTTTATCTCCGTAATATACCATTGTTGACATTAACAAATCTGCAAGAACCTTTTTTAAAATCTGCATAAAGTTGTGGTCTAGCCACTGGCCCTGGCGCATTGACCATGCCTATATGAAACGCAATGGCTCGACCGCTTGACCGCTCGTCTGACCTCTGACCTCCACACACACATACACACATGCACACATACTCGCTCTCGCTCTCTTGCTCTCTCGCTCTCTCCACAGACTCTCAGCTCGTCCTGCGACCACATGACCCCTCGCTGCCATTTGGGCCGCCACCTACACCATCACACCCATTGCACACACGCGCGCCTTTGATGTGAACCCTCATCGAGTTGTTACACACACACACAGTTTGGCTCCATTACACACATGATGTGTGTGTGTGTTGTGTGTGTTGTGTGTGTTGTGTGTGTTGTGTGTGTGTGCGTGCGTGTGTGTGTGACCGTTGCAGTTTTGTATTTTACTTATTTTTGACATTTTTTGGTCCTTGTGACATTTTGAGTGACAAGAGACTGGACATGCTTGAACAGAAAGGGCTCTGCATGGGTGTCAATTGCACGTGCGGGAGGGCACACAAGGGTGGACGCTTTGAGAGCGAGGGTAGAGGTCAGAATTTGAGCGCCCGACTATCGAACGCGGTAGAGGACGCGGCGTTGCATTTTGTGTTCCAGCTCTCCGCGGCGCAGCATGATGCCCAAGACTTTGCGGATCATCGCCTCGGAAAAGTTGCGCCGACTCATGTGGTCCACGATGCGCTGCTCCGACACCTTGGATCCCACCGGAAAGCGTTGCTTGATCTGGCGCTCAATCTATCCAAGGCAATGTGTTTGGTGATGAAACGAGGGCGCGCGCAAAAGCATGCCACACGGCAAAGAGCAGGGCCCGCAACATGGGGCACCCAGAATAACGCTCGCACCGTCAAGAGTTGCTCCATCGACGCTTGGTCTGTATTGTTCTCAGTGCCGTGTCCCGCCAGCGCCGCACTCATGGTCGACACCTGTCATCAAACCAAGCGCACACGGGTTGGTGGAATGAGTCCCCCCACTCAAGTCAACTCTTGCTTCCCCTTTCCTTGCCACAAAGACATGCGCACCTGGAACAGGCGGAACGCCTCGTCCACGTCCTCCTCTGTTACAAAGGGCTCCAGCTTCATCTTGGCCAACGACTGTGAAGCGATTGCACGGCCCCGTGAGCACAACAAACAGCAGATGGGCCCCAAGACGGGGAGGGGGAAAGGCAATCGATGACGCAGCGTCTTGGCTTGGAAACCACACACCTCAGATATCCGCACGAGGGCCTCCAGCTGACGAACAGTCAATGGAATCGCCGCCCGCTTGGCCGTCTCTTGGAATTGCAAATTGGCCTTTTGTCGCAGCTACATGCCAGACCCCATGGACACAGGCAATGAGCAAAAGGGCATGCACTATAGCACAGTCGAATCGTCTACGGCTCCTGACCTGCACAAAGTGGTTTTTCAACTTCTCTGCCGCAGAAGGCGACAAGCGAGGTCCACAATGCCTGCCGAGAGGGTGATAATTTGAGAATCCACTCACAAAGCCGCAGATGCCAGAGTGGCAAGCAAGGTCGCAAAGCACCGGTTGCGCCCATGCCACCAGACGCCAACGGTCATGCCACATACCGACGAGCATACTGGATATACTTTTTATACAAAGGCACATCAAGTTCACCTTCCTGTGTGCGCTCGGTCGCATTCAGATGCACACCGAGCACATGGCGCGCCAAGCGCTACAATCCACGTACAGATTAAGTACAATTATGAGAGGGGGACGACAAGACCCTCATCGCTTTTCGCTCTGGTCATTCAAAAAAAAAAAAAAAAAAAAAAAAAAAAAAAAAAAAAAAAGCCTTCACTGCAAGAGGCAAGGCGACGGCAAAAGTCTCAAGCACCTCACCTTGTCCCGCTCCTCATTGTACTCGTCCTTGACGACGAAGATGAGGTCAAAGCGCGACAAGATGGTTGATTGAAACTCAATGTTCTCATCCGCCTCCTTTGTATCGTCCCATCGCCTATCGGTGAGCAATAAGTCACCAAGATTGAGGTAGGTACGCCATCACGACTTGGACCAACAAGGGCGATGACGGGGGGGAAAGATCCATCGACGCACCCAAAGACGGAGTTGGCTGCGGCTAGCACGGAAGCACGTGAATTGAGTGTCGTGGTGATGCCTGCCTTTGCGATACTAATGGTCTGCTGCTCCATGGCCTCGTGGATGGCGACACGGTCGGATTCTCGCATCTGCGAGCCAAGGCAACCAGTACAAGTACATTCGTCAGCATGGTCTTTCTGCCGACCTTGTCTGCAGTAGTCTGTGGAAGTCAAAGGTGGTGTACACACCTTGTCAAACTCGTCAATGCAAACAATGCCCCCATCCGCAAGGACCATGGCGCCACCTTCCAAATAAAACTCGCGCTATGTGCAGGGGTTAAAAAGCGAGGCCAAACAGCCAACATGCAGTCAATGAGTGCGAGGCATCGAACTCGGCGACAATCAATACGAAGAATGCTCCGGTGTAACAGCGCAATGATCGTTATGCTCACCGATGATGCGTCGCGAATCACAGAGGCGGTCAAACCAGCGGCCGAAGAGCCCTTGCCAGAGGTATACACACCAATGGGGGACACCTGGAAGAAATCAAAATGAACAGACGGAGCAGTCGTGGGCATCTGGCCAGGTGCTAGTGACCGATTCGAGCTTCAAGGTCATGGGTGCGTACCTGCTCGGCAAACTTTAGGATTTGAGACTTGGCCGTGCCGGGATCACCCAGCAGTAGCACGTTGATGTCACCACGGAGACGCATGCCGTCTGGCAGGACCTTGGTGGAGCCACCGAAAAGCAAGCAGGCCACTGCCTTCTTGATGTCTACACAGCAGAAACATGGCCGTGAGTGAGATCGACGCTGAGTATTCACGAAGCAAGCCTCGTGCCCCGGTCAAGCGCATTTGAAGGTGCGCGTGGTCATTTCAACAGCTTGGACGAGTGGCGAGTACCTTCGGAGCCAAAGATACTAGGGGCAGTGCTGCTGATGATCTTCTTGTAAACATCTGGCTCACGCGCAAGGTTACGAATGCGCTCCTCGGTGGCATCGTCAAAGCCCCTGTAGCAAGCATGACGGCCATCAGGCAATGATGAGGTGAGGGCGACGGTTGTTAATCCAAGCTGAGTTGACAGCCAACGGGTTGTTGCAAGTGGACGCACTGTTGAGATTGGCTTGAGCCCGCCGAATCAACCTGGATGCCAAAGACCTGGATATAAGGGCGGCGCACTGCAACTGTTGACGTGCCACGCTGCGACCCAGTATTGGGCAAAGGGGGGGGGAGACAGACGGTCCACCAAAGAGGGCCGACGAAGTGAGCAACGCGGTACAACCATGTCGGGTGGGGGCAAGGCAAGAGAGCAAAGCAAGGGGGATCAAACCTCTTTCTTGCCAGACTGGACCGTGTAGACACCGCTCACTGTGCAGCGAGTGCCGGGAATGACACGGTCAGTGAGATAGCGATCAGCAATCAACAGCAAATGCCGAGGCATCTCGCCTACAAAGTAAGGCGAAAAGCATTCGTGAGCTCTTAAGTGTGGTGCGGATCATTTGCAAGTTTGGTTCTAGGGTTCCTGACAATGTACTCGAGTGCGTACCAGTGGGCACAAACTCGGGCAACTCTTGAATCTTTAAGATTTGTTGATCCACGCAGCGACTCTTGTCGGCCACGATCAAAAAAGGATCGAGTGGGCAGCGCTGATCGCCCTCAGCAACAGGGGTGCTGTGTTCATGTTCATTCGCATGCGCGTATACAAGAGCAGGTGGACAAGGCAGAGTTTGCGTGAGAAATGGGGGTACCAGTGGCGCTGTTCGATATCGGCTTGAGAAGGTTGTGGAGGATGTGGGTGGGCGCAAGGCAAAGCTGCTCAGCATAGAAGGGTACACTGGCTTGGAAATGTTTGCTCTGGCATGCATGTGTGTGTTTGTGGAGAAAAGGGGTTGCTGGGCGGCTACGATTTTGGTCAAGTCTGATGCCCCCCAAAATAGGCCATACCGATCGCATGTACGGGGTAGCTGGGCGCCACCAAAGCCGGGCTTCACGGGCCACTACAGGGCGCCAGAGGAGCAAAGAGGAGGGAGGGGCAAAGAAGCGGGGGTCACAGGCCGGAGCCAAGCACTTGCCACGCAGAGAAAAAGTCGTCCTGTTGTGCGCACCTTTTTAGTTTCGCGGCAATTGCGGCATTGAATGGTCAGTTCGGTGGCCTTGGCTCGAGTGGGGGAAGCACTGACAATGATGCCCGGGACTTTAATCAGCTGGGACATTTGTGCCGACTGAACAAGGGCGACAGCCATGCGCCGATGACGGGTGAGTTGAAGGGCGGGAGCGTCGCACGCTCGACTCGGATCGAAACACGTACGCCCAGTTCGCGCATGGAAGCGGGGTTGTCGCTGGAGGTCAAGGTAATCTGGAGGCGTGTGAAAGGTATTGCAGACGGGGAAGACGCACAAGGGTCAAGTCAAAATCGATCGTAGCGGAGGAGGGGATGATGGGCGAGGCGCGCATAATACAATGAGGAGCAAACCTGAATATCATGAATGGTTTCGCCCTCTGTCGCTTCTGTTCCAGTCGTGACGATTTTGCGGGTCACTTCTTTGGCAGCACGTTCAAACTATTGTCACATTTGGCGTCAAACACGGGTGCAAATTTGGGGGAAAGCCGGGGGTGAGGGCCGGTCCAATGCTGTCAATGCAATGCGTACAGCCCCAGCTGGACGTCTTTGGGAGTGTGGCGGGAGAGATACAAACCAAAGTAAGGGTTTCCACGGGGTTTTTGCGGATGGCCTCTACCAACGAATCGCGGTAGCCGGAGAGATGGTCCAAGTCGACTTGCAAACAATATTGATTCTGCCGGTAGTGTCGGGCAAGCTGATCGCTGCGGGACAAGGCAACATCAGACCATGATGATGTGGTGGACGATCATGCAAGAGACCGGGGCAGACTCGTGTTGTGTGATGGTTGGAGAAATTGGCACGGGCAGCGAGACAAACCGACCGGTAAATGTAGGCATTGCCCTCACGATATTCGTCGAGAAAGCCCTGAAACTCGCGCTGAAGGCGGAGGCGCTGGTTGTCCGCATCTCCCTGAAGTGATGAATATCAAGTCGTTAGTGCGCCACGCGAAAGTGCTCCCGCTGGAGCACGAAGAAGCAAAAGGCGCCGGCTCAGCATTTGCTTCACCGCTCAAGATGCAGCTCGACAGACCTGAGAGGTAAGGGGATCACTATAAAAGATTTCGGCTTGGTCCCAACCCGACATGCTGGCGGTGGCGGTGGTGGCGGTGGTGGCGGCTGTGAATCAGGCAGAGGGTCGAGCGCGAACTGTTTTGAAGCCCCGGAAACCGAACCAAGCAAGCTTGCCACGGCCGCTGAGAAGCGGGACCAGGCAAGGCGTACAGGGAGCAGCGTTGCGCCTTGCTAGGGCTGTTGCACAGACACAAAAAAAAAAAAAGAAAAAACAGAAAAAAAGAGAAAAAAAAAGAGAGAGAGAGAGAGAGAGAGGAGAAACCAGCGCCGGCGCCAAAATGAGAGAAAACGCGCACGAAAAAGAAAAAACGGCGCCGAGAGACCGTTACAGGACAGATTTGAATTTATAGTATTACCCAATGCTGTTAAATTGGTGGTTCATCTATACAAACTTTATAGACTCGAACAACAGATGTTGTGCACAGGGATAACCCTCCACCATTGACGCGCACTGTGTAACAGAAAGTTGGCTTTTATCTACGTAAACTCTCTTTACTAATACACGTACTTGGTACAGACTTCTGCTTTTACTCTCCATAGTCCTGCAACTTCTTTGCCAAGCAGGGTTTGAGTTTGATTCATTGACTTTAGGGGCCGCTGGTGCCGACTGATCAAGTGACCGCCGACGCAGCGCCTGTCTGTACCAGGTTGAAGAGGACAGAGGAGGGCTGCGAGGGTACTCAAGGCCAGAGGAGGGTTGCCAGGTGCCTAGTTGGCCTTGACGTTGACAACATTTTTTTTGAGATCAAGCCGGGAGATGCTTGACCTTTTGAGTGGGAAGACACGGACAAGCAGGTGATCAGGGTAGGGTGTCAGGTTGCTGCTCCTCTTTTGACTTGCGAGAAGACAGGCACCACGATCGAACGCACGAAAAGGACCCAAACTCGGCTCTGGTTCAGTCATGGGACACACATGCACATCCGTTCATTTTGAACCCAGATGATATCGACAGAAAGTTCCGATGGAAACTCATCTAGTCTTACTCCCTCTCGGGTTCTTCTCCATCCGACGACGCGCCATCGATTCTACCTGCTCTTTGTGCCTGTGCATCTGATCACTCCATCCGTGTCTTCAGTGGCTCTGATCAATCCCTCGAATCAGTCCCGCTGTGCCAGTCTAATCAATCCCTCTCCACAGTTCCTGTCTGTCAGTTTGTCAATCTGCCTCAATCTCTGTCTCTATCTCCGCCTCTGTCTCTACCTTGATCTCTATATCTCTGGCGCTATCTCTACCCACGTCTCTGCCGCTATCCTCACCTCTGGCTCTTGTCTCTGTTTGTTCGTCTGTCCGTCTGTCTGTCTGTCTGTCTGTCTGTCTCTCTCTCTGTCTCTCTGTCTCTGTCTGTCTGTCTCTCTGTCTCTCTGTCTTTTGGTCTCTGTCTGTCTGTCTCTCTGTCTCTCTGTCTTTTGGTCTCTGTCTCTCTGTCTCTCTGTCTGTCTCTCAAACCAATTCATTCTGTCTCTCTTCCTCCTCTCTCACTTTTCATGTGTGTGTGTGTTTGTTGTTGTTGTTGTTGTTGTCCTCTCTCTCTCATTTGTGTTTGTGTTGCTTTTGTTGATGTTTTACACACACACGCACACACACACACACACACTGACACACACTGACACACACTGATTTTATTTTATTTTTTGGACTGATCGCGTGCCTTGAATCCGATGTACACACACACACACACACACACACACACACACACACACACACAAGCGATCAGGGGCGATTGACAGTGACAAGGGTGGGGAGTGTAAGGCGACATCTATTCTCATCTTGCGCCAATACTGAACGAGGGCTGACGACGGGTGGTATTGCTGGGGGGTTGGAAGAAGAACGCGTTGGGATGGCGCGTCGTGCGATCGGAGGTGGGGGTAGGCGGTTGATGATGGCAGCGTGGGCGCCAGCTCTTGTGGCCCTGGTCGTGCTCAGCAGCTGTGCAAGCGTGATGAGCGTGCGGGTCCAGGACGAGACGTGTGATATTGTGGTGGCTGGGGGCTCGACTGCTTCGCTGGCCGCCGCCATCACGGCCGCCGAGGCCGATGCCAGCCTCACCGTATGCTTTACTGAAATCACCGACTGGCCAGGAGGCCAGATGACCGCCGGTGCGTGTCTGTGCAGCCATTTGAGCGACGCGTGCGACACGCCAAACACTCCGAGATCCGCCGTCCTTGATCTTTCAATCCAACCTTTCAAGTCAACTGAAACAACAAGCCAAGCTTGCTCTTCAGCAAGGTTCACTGACATGGCCACTTTCTCCGCTTGCAGGGGGCGTCCCGGCCATTGATTTTGGCTCTTGGAACGGCGATCCGGATAATCAGCCCGCCTCGTTTCGCGATTTCTTCTTCTCGCTTGATGGCAACCCTGGTGGCTGTACAGTCTCTACAAAGTGCTACCTTCCCAACAACCTCGTCTCTGATTGGTCAGCGCTCTCCGATCTAACCCCCGCTCATCGACAACCATCTCCTCCTGACGGCGCTCCTGACTCGGCATAAAAATTATGGTACCTGTTTAAATGCTTAGGATCATGCCTCGCCTGGCTCGCTCCAAGAATCTCAAGGTCCGCGCCAGAATTCTTCATTCCTCACACACCTTTCTCTCTCTCGCTCTCACTTCAGTCACCAAACAACAACAACACCACCACCCGTGCCGTCTGCCTCGATCGCTGCCAGCTTTGCTGCTTGAACGCCGTATCACTCATCTCCACCGTGGATGCCAGGTCTTTCTGCGCACTGCCGTTAAGAATGTGACTCGCGATGCCACATCCGGCAAGATTCTTGGTATCACGGCCATCCAACGAACCCCCACAGACCCGACCACAGAATGGGACCGGCTATTCAGCCAAGACATCGAAGATTGGTTCGTCACTTCACCACAAGCCTTGTCCCCCTCACCCCCGCTAGCCAATTCTCACTGCCATGCCTCTCGTTTGGGCACCACTAGGTACACGGTACAGGATTCGGTCAACTTTCAAAAAACTGTCATCAACTTTGCCGGTACCGTTTTCATCGAAGCCACTGAATTTGGAGACGTGCTCGTGGCCGGCGGCCTGCCTTTCAACCAGGGAATTGAGGTGTGATGCCCTTGCCCGAGCCCAAAGCATCCAGCCATCTCACTTGCTTCCTTTCTTCTAATTGTGCGGGCTGATGGCCATTGCTTTTCTCGCTGCAATGGCACATCAGATTCCCACTGAAGAGGACTGGATTACCGATTCCGTATGTGGCCAGGTCTGGACCACCACCTTCTACATGGGCTTACTGGCTGAGCCCCCGGCCGAGCCCCAGTTTGTGCCCCCGGGCAACAGCGAAGGCAACCCCTACCCCACGACTCAAGACCCCTCGGATTGGCATTACGGCTGGATGTGGCGGCGGTTAGTGCTACCGCATGCCGACCCCAGCGGCCTCAACTGAGTGTTGCCGCCTCGACCCGACCTACTTGAACGAGCAACAACTTGCCTTGTATTTAGCAACCAAGTTCTTCTTGCTTGGCCGAACCTGACTTTGGTACTTGTTGCTTTTCCCGGCGGCCAAAACATAGCGCTTTTTGTGCAGGCAACAAGAGTGACTGCGGTCCCTCCAACACCAACGTCGGCGACGTGACCCAGCAAAACCGCGAGAACGACCTCTTCACTGGCTATCCCCTCCTCTCCATGCCTGATATCCTGGCACAAGCGTCAGACTGGAAAGGTCAGCACCACGGGCGTAACCGTAAGGCCACCTCAAGCGCCGGGCCACCAACAAGAACCACTCACTCTCACATCTCATCTCTCCGTTTCTCCCTCTCACGTCAGGCGGCGTTGATGTCAATGTTCTCTCCATGATGGAGCAACGCGCCTATGCCTACTTTCATTTCATGAATGCAACGGCCCCGGAGCAGGAATGGCTGTCCCGCATTGTGTTGAACAAGACCACGCCTGGTATGTCCCAGCGCAGCGCTCGAGCAAACATGGCTCGCTTGCACTGAGTGGTGTCGTGCCGCCAAGGTTGATCCTGGCCACTCTCACTTGGTTGGCGCTCGCACAGGGACTGGACACGGTCTATCCAAGTTTCCATACGTTCGAGATACCCGCCGCGCCATTGGCTTGGACAATTTTAGGTTGGTCGATTTCAAATCAAGGGGCTCGTCGTCATACCACCTTTGGCCGTTCCTCATGATGCTGCGTTGCCGCCTGGCATGCACATAGGCTGACATATGCAGCCTTTGACTACTTCAACATGTCGTCGCCCAGCACTGGCTTCCGCTTCAACGATACGATTGCGCTTGGCAATTACAATGACGATGTCCATCACCTGCACATCTGCACCTACCCCGACTACATGCTCAACCATACAACCAAGCCATACTACATTCCGTTTCGCGCTTTGACCGTGGCCAATGCCAGCAATTTGCTTGTGGCTGGTACGTGCCCTCTGCGGAGTGTCGTTGGTGTTTTTGGGTCAACCCACGCGGTTTTTGATCCACCCCTGCCTGGACTTGACCTTGCTAGCACGTTTTTGCATCTTGCACTCGATGCTGCGCCGGCTCCTACGCTCCGCTTGCTCACGTTTGTGAATGCGTGTGTTTGCATCTCTATCTGCGTGTCTGTGTCCATGGTGGGTGCAGGCAAGACAATGGCACAGACCTTTCACGGCAACGGCGCCACGCGACTGCATCCCAGCGAATGGACCAGCGGTAAGATGTGCGGGATTGCCCAAAAGGGCACATACCTGCGGGCCATGATGTCAACGCCCCAGGACAATTGTGGCTCATGTGCTTCACAATGTCATGGCATAGGCGTGGCGGCCGGAGGTGCAGCCGTGCTCATGGTGCATCAGGGGTGGAGCACGTCTCAGGTGTACGACAACGTGGGCGTGCTGCAAGCCTTTCTCAACTCGAGCGTCATTGGCCAGCCGTTGGAATGGACGCAGGCCTCTTCACCTGATGTGCAAATTGGCTATTTGTGCGCCTTTGAGCATTGTATCGGCACAGACGCTGATCTGGATAACCGCACCCTATTCAAGAACGATACCTGTTCAAGCACCTGCCCACCCATGGGAACTAACGACTGGCTGGCCAATGAGCAATACTGGGACCTCGGCTTTGACAAGAAAACCGTGACGGCCAATCGCCCTACCGTGCTCAAAAAGTCTTTGGCCAACTCCATGACGCTCCCGCCCTCTGAGCTGCTCAGTGTGGCAGCTGGAACCCAGTGCACCATCTCGTCTGACTCTGGTTTTGGGTATTACTATTGTACACTGTCCTCTCCTCTCCCCGCCAAGACGGACAAGTAGGCGACTCGGTCCCCTTGCCGTCTGTCTGTGGAATAGAATGTTGCTTGCAAATGCATAGCCAGCCCATCATGCTCGCCCACCCTCTTGGTGGAAGATGAGACAATTCTTCACCGTGCCCCTGGATGTAGTTGGGCACGTTTTGGGGGAAGTACTCGGCGCAGGAGACGAGGGCAACTTCATACAGGGACGAGGAAAGCCATCTTTGAGAAATGTATCGTGTCCTTTATATGTTTACAATTGTTGTAAGAGAAGCAAGGGATGGGGCCCAGGGGTGGTGGCCGAGTGAAGAGAGAGAGAGAGAGAAAAAAAAAAGATTTTGGAAACGGACGTCATAACGACAAACTCAAAAACAGAGCGTACATATTGGAATAAAGTCCTTCATGGTGATGGAGGGTATTGTGTGTTGGTATTGTGTTGGCAGGGAGGCACTTAATGGCGAACACCAGTGCCATAGTTGGCGCCACCAGCCGCCTTGACCTGGTCGAGCACGGTGTCGTAGTCCAGCTCTTCGAGGGTGTCAGCCAACACCTCCTTGGCATATGACTGGAGTCAAGAAGAACAGATCGAGGCGGGCATGTTCATCGTCAGTATTGAGACTTGTCAAAGAGAAAAAGAGAAGAGTACGAAAAAGCAGCAGATGAAACCCGGTCGAAGGTCCAGTGGGGCCTACCTGGACGACTTGCTTGACAAAGGCCTTGTCGGTGGAAACCTTGGCCTTCTTCAGGGCGCCGACGTTGGGGCCGACCCAGGTAACGAGGACAAACTTGGCACGCTTGCTCAGCTCGTCGCCAGTTTCAAAGCGGACAAAGCCGTAAACACGTTCATCGTCCTTCATCTCGGCGAGAAAGTCGTTGTAATCGGAGCCCTGGTTGCTGACGGTGATGAGCTTGTCCTGGTAGCCAAAGGTCACCCTATGAACACCATCAGACCAGGCCGGGGTCATGAGGTGAGGCGAGGCACAGAAGATGGAAGGGGAGCGCGAAACACAGCATGGTTTTTTGAACCTGACAGCCAGTTCTCACCAGTTGGTTTCCGTGTCGTCATTGCGCACATCCGTGTACGCATCGTACATGACCTCCTGTGATGCGAAAGGCAGCCAGGGATGGTCAGGGGCAACGGCGGACACTCGGGCATGTAAGAGAAAAAAAGGGTATGACGGATACAGAGGAACAGGGCTCATACAAAATGAATACCTTGTCAATGGGCATGGTGGCGGTTCTGATTGTCCGGGTGCAGCGGCCACCAGACACACTAATAAGGATTTGCGAGATGGGCCGAGGTCAGCAATGGTGGGCGAAAAAACAAGGGCAGCGCGATCAGACCAGCGTGAGCATCACATTCCCTTCCCCCTGCTCTGCACAACCGTTTCACACAAGCGTACACGCATCGAGCCCAAAAAATTTAAAAAAAAAAATAAGCAAGGTACTCATTCGCAGATCCCCAATACTACCGCACAGACACGAAAGAGCCAGCAAGACCAAAAGACTTGACATTTGACACGCCACGAGCCGAGCTCGCGCGCTGCTGCACAATTCCAAACACAAACACAAACAAAACAAGAGGCAAACGTCCCACCAGACCACAAGACAACAACAACAACAGCAACGACAAGATCACCACCCCCCGACCTTTTCCCCCACAACGCGCCCATATCCTTGACCAAGCACGGCGCGTGTTGGCATCTCAGCCTGAGATCACCGCGCTCGCACTGCCACTGATTCGTCGCTACCCGCCCACCATCCAAAGATGCCAATCCCACCAATAGCATTCATTTCCTTCAAAAAAATACACAGCACAACGCCACCCACAACTGCCCGGCTGTCTCGCGAACATGCTCACCCTGTACCCATGTCCCTGGGATGGCGCAGCCATCAGACAGGGGCGCTGCCGTTTTGATGGTCCTCACCTCAAAAAAATCAAAACCAGAGAGAGAGAGAGAGACAAAAAAAAATGAGAGAGAGACAGAGAGACAGAGAGAGACAGAGAGACAGAGAGACAGAGAGACAGAGAGAGAGCAGGAGATAGAGAGTGGGAGAGAGAGAGTGGGAGAGAGAGACGCAGCACAGGCACACACTGAGAGACAGGGACAGGGAAACAGAGACATACTGGTGTGGGCGGTCAAAGGGGAAAAGTGTGTGAACAGTGTGTACATGTGTGGTGATGGGTTGTGCTCCAGCTTGGCAGAGAGAATGTCGAACAACAGGTGTTGTGGCGGAATGGTGTTGTCGTCGTTGACTGCTTTTGAGCGTTTGGTCAGGGCTGAAAGTTTTGAAGAGTTGGGCAGGCAAAAGTATCTACAGAATGATAGTTATTGCGCCTTTTGTGTCCTATTTCACTTTGGAGGGGGTTTTCTATTCCGCTCGAGCCAGAAGATCAAGACGTCGTGGATTATGGCGCTTATGGCAGATGGGCTATCATGATGGTGCAAGGAAGGCAAGCTAACAAATTGGCCAAAAGTATGGGCGGGCTGTACTCAAACGGGCTCAGCAATGTTTGCATCACACTATGCTTGGGATAACTTTATGGACCGACTGCAGCGACTACTATTGCCGCACGCACAGCCCACACAAGCCGTGCCTCGGATGAAGCAGATGCACCTGTAACCACGTTGCCGGGAGCGGATGCGGTGAGCGGGCATTGGGGCAAGAATGAGAATGGCGCCACGACAACTCGCCCAAGGCAGCTCGTAGCGGGAGCAGCGGTTAGATTCACGCACGTGGCTGAATTGCAAATGGGACCCGTGGTGTCGTAAAAGCAATCGCAATTGCTCACCAATTGACGAGCTGGGGCGGGTAAGCGACATAGCGACGGCCGTGAGAAAAACGAGCGTAGTCGGAGAGGGTGGGCAAGAAAGGGAAGGGTGTTCACCTCCAGAACGACGCGTGCTACGCCGCTTAGCAGGAGGGGCGCCGCCGTGTGCATGAGCATCTTGAGCATGGCCGCCGGCCGTGGCAGCAATGTCGTGTGGCTCGGCCAAGTGCTGTCGCAGTGCATTATAATCCTCAAACGATGCCGAACACCCCTATGCGAGCAACGGTGCACGAGCACAGGCAGATCAGAATCAGCATCAGGATCAATATCAGAAGCATGCGCGCACGCGTGTGTGCGTGTGTGTGTGGACGAGGGGCGGGGTGGCCAGCGGCGTCGTACCAGGTGGTAGCAGGCAAAACTGTGATCGTTGATGCCTTCGGCTACGGTGCAGTGCATCGCAAAGTGCGTCGTGATTTCCTTGTTTAAGATGGCCCCACAAATACCACATTTGGTCACCCGATTCTTGGTCTTGGGACTAGGAAGATCAAAGGGCCACCACGGGGTGAGGGACGAGGTTGGAGGTCGGGCAAAAAGGTCATTTCCGCAACCTGCCGTGGCGCAACATACTCGAGGGAGATGTTGACAAAGAGTTGGTGATCGATCAAGGGTTCAACAAGAAGAATTCGTCGGCGGCCGGCATCAATGGCTCCCACCTGCATATGCAAGGCGGAGAAAAGAAAATGCGTGCAATGAAGCAGTCATGGGCAGTAGCGATAGGCAGGCAGGCAGGCAGGCAGGCTGGCTGGCTGGCTGGCAGGAACGACGGGAAAAAAATACGAAAAAATGCTCTTGCGGACTTTTGGCGGCCCATATGCACTTGAACGACCCATATGCACTTGAACGACCCATGTCCGTACCTCGCCGGCTCGAGCCTTGAGTTGAGCATAGAGCTGGGCTGGACTTTGGTCGGGAGCCAAGTGCGGTTGTGCAATTTCGATGAGGGCATGAAGTCTGTTGGACGCGTCAATCTGTTCACTGCCTTCTGCGGACTGCAGCTCGGCAAGCTCCGTGGACTGCAGTGTGACCTGGACATCAACGCCGAGCGAAGACCTTCCATCAGGAATACGGCGAGCTGGCCATACGATCAAAGCGGAGACAGCTTGGGTCATGCCTAGTAGTGGAACAGAGTGAAGTAAGCGGACTGACCTGGTTGACTGGATCAGCAGCGGAGGCGGTGTTTTGGGCTGGCCCTCCAAGCAACTCGCGCTCCAGGGCCTTGATCATGTTGAGCTGGCGGTGCTCAGCTGAGTGAAGGGCCCGATCAGCTGGAACCGGAGCTGCTTCTGAAAGCTGCGACTCTTGCTGTAACTCGGGGCTTTGCTGAAATTCTTGCTGTGGCTCTGAACTTTCTTGTTGCCGCCGTCGCTGCTGGCCGCGACTGCGCACACGGGTTTGAGTTCGCTCCCGTCGAGGCCCACGACGCTTGCTTGGTGCCATCGGGCCTGGTGGCCGTTGAAAAGAATATCACCACTGCCGATGCCGCCGAGCAGACTCGGGTCGATGAAGCTAGCCCACCAATTTCAGGCCTCCACCCAACCAGACTCCGGCCCGCTTAGGCGACCAACCAACACGGGTCACGGATCCCCACCGCGGGTGCCGAACGTCCATCCGCGAGCGAGGCGGAGTCAGGAAAAAAAAACCCGTAAAATAAAAGAGGCGAAATGAGTGAGGAATAATACCTCATGCTGACAAATCACCACATATGGGCGTATACACCGACCCCCATCCCCTTGGCGACGCTTGTTGTTGTTGTTTTGTCGTCGTTGTTGTCGTTGTTGTCTTTGTTGTTGCTGAGGCTTGAGATGGATGCGGTCGAGCATCCGCGCCAGGCAGATCAGAGAGAGACGAGCGCTCAAACTCAAACCCTTCACCTCCGCCCTGTATACCCAAAAGGCAGCACTTGTCGCAACACGAACCCAATGTCGCCCCCCGACGCTGCCACTTCAACACACCCACACCCACACACACACACACACTCTCTCTCTCTCTCTCTCCCTTTCTATTTTTAAAACATTTCATCTGACATTTTGCGCTCTCTCTCTCTCTTTCTTTCTTTTGTGTGATTTTGTTGTTCAGCCACAACAAAACCTTTTCACGCCGTTTTGGTTTGTACCTCTGGGAGAGTACCAAGGTACGGCACTATCTCATGATATTATGCTCAAAGATTGCTTTTCTCTAAAACGTCTCCACCTCTTTTCGCGCATCTCTGTATTTGCCTCTATTTTACAACTGATTAGAACCCGATTTTCTGACACATCTCTGACATCCTCCCGACATTCTCTCCAACCTCTTAACATTTCCCCTCCCTCCACAACCATCTCTGCTCTCTGCCCAGCACCCATCCTCCATCTCTACCAACCGGGCTCTCTTACGAGGACGACACACACACACACACACACACACTCGGACGCAAAGGGTCGTGCGGGGCGGTATTTTTTGCGTGACGCGTCAACGCGACGCGACGTAACGTGTGGTAGACAAGTCGACAAGTCTAGGTCGGTGCTTGGGATCTGGATCATGATTGCACGTTTGCACCGCCCTCTGCACAATAACGTCACCTGTGTTTGGAGTCGATCGCACCGCCATCTCAACTCATGCCCCCGGCTCGCGCTGCCCCCAATTTATCACACAGCGCACGGCCATCAACAAGCACATAGGGGGGACGTTGCAAAGCCCGCTGGCCGCCACATTGATCCGGAGACAAACACAGTCACCAGTCTCTTGGATACAACACCTTGGACCCCCGCTCATCTTGTTTCAAAGCCGGTTCCAGCGTACACCACATCCTTGACGGCTGAGCTGTTTGTGCACACGTTCACGCTCGCCCCCCACCCGGACTGGCCGCCATGGACCGGGATCGGTTCGATTCGGTCGGTCGTCTGCCCGGTGTGGATGGCATGCGCCGCTCCTACGCCGTTGACCGTACCATCCATCGCGCCACCATGCCTGGCCCCGCTGATTACTCGCGCGTCGACTCGGCCCGCCGCTACGCCCCCCCACGCCGGGAATACAGCGACTATGCTGGCCCCGCCTCTAGTGGGCGCCGCTATGCCCCCGACGAACATCTCGCACCCACTGCCGGCGCCAGCACAGGGGCTGGCAACGATCAACGATATGTCAAACTCCTCGAACGTGACATTGAGGCCCTCCGCGAAGAACTCCGAGCCGCCCGCGAACGTGCTGACAACCCAGAACTCCTTCGCGAGCTGCGCGAAACTCAAGATGGCCTCCGGGCCGAAACACGCCGCGTGCATGAACTCGAGGCCCAACTCCAGGGCATGGCCGCCGCCGAGGATAAGCTGGCTGCTGTGCAAGCTGATTACGACCAACTTCGCGACGAGTTCCGGGAACAGCAGCTCCAACTTAACGGTCTCGAACGCGACCTCCACCACGCCGAAGATGCTGCGCGAAGCGCCGAGCAACGCGAAGACACCTACTCGGTTCGGCCCGCCCCTGATTCACATCATGCGAACACCCAGTCATTTGTCCCTCTGTTCTCAAACCTACACCCATGCGATGCGCGTGGCTCCTCCCCCCGTGTGTCTTAAGATTGGCATGAGTCAGCCCCCGCCCCTTCCCACACACACACACACACACACACACACACACACACACACACACACACACACACACACGCTTGGGCTGGCTTTTCCTCATCCCGACGCGCGTCTCAATGCCGCCGCTCCCTGCACTTCCTCAGGATCAGATCCGCCGCCTAAAGGAGGATATCCACGGTCTTCAAGTGGAGCTTCGGGAAAAGGAGCAAGCGTCCGCCTTGGCAGAGCGCCAACACCTGCACGACCGAGAGACGCAGGCCCTCAAGCACAGTCGCGAACTGACCGCGGCCCAAAACGAGGCGGTCGCTCTGCGCAACGAACTTCGCACCAAGGAGCAAGAACTGGCTGCCCGAAAGCAAACCATCGAGTCGTTGGAAGCGCGCTTCAAGAAGGAAATCGACCATACCAAGGAGAGTCGCGCCGCCCACGACCGCATCCTGGCCGAGCTTAAAGAATCCAAGGCCGCGCTCGAAGCCGATGTGCGTGCCGCCATGCAAGGCACAGCAGCTGCCGAGGCTCAGATCACGCGCAAGGATGAGATGATTCAACTTCTTGAAGCAGACACCAAGCAACGCGCTGAGCGCATTGCCCAACTCGAGGAAAAGAACGAGGCCCTCCGCGTTCAGTTCAACGAGCTGCGTGCCTCCAGTGCCGAGCTTGAGGCCGAGCGCAACGGCCTGCAGAACCGTGTCGCGGACCTTGAGAGTCAAATTGAGACGAGTGATGCCCTTCGTAAGGAAGCCGATGAACGTGAGGGTCGTCTCCAGGACCAGCTCACCGAACTCGCCGATGCCCTTCAAGCTACCGATGCCCAGCGACGTGCCGGAACCGTCCTCAACCGCGCAGAAACCGTGATGAAGGAGTTGGAGACGCTGCGTGCCACAGTGGCCGACCTCAAATCCGAGCACGGTACTCTCTCGCTGGAGAGTGGCGGCAAGGATTCCCGAATCGAGCAGCTGCAGGCTACCCTGGCTCGCACCGAGGAGGGCCGGGCCAACGCCGATGAACAAATCTCCAACTTGCGCGATGAACTGCTCCAGCGCACGCGTGAGCTCAAGGATCTGACCCTGTCCCACGAAGCACTTCACCGCGAGCACCGCGCGGCTTTGGAGAAGCTGGCTCGTGTCGAAGAGGTGGTTGCCTCCAAGGACGAGCACATTGAAAACCTGCGCACGCAGCTCCAATCCATCAAGGAGGACGGCCACGGCCGTGCCGATGAACTGCGAGACACCTTGACCCGCGCCACATCCGAGTACCGCGATGAGGTGGCTCAACTCAAGGCCGAGCTCTCGCGCCTGCAGACGGATTCCAGCTCGGACCGCCACTATGCGGCCGTCTGCCGCCGCTTGGGCCGCCTCCTGCGTCTGGACCCTAGCCTACCGGACACGGTCTTCTCTGAGCGCATCTACACCAACATCAATGAGCTCGTGGACAAGGTCGCCAAGCTCGAAGAATCGGCGCGCAATAATGCCGTCTACCCGCCGCCTACCGCGCTGGGCTTGACGCATGAAGACACGCTTCGCAACTCGTTGCACCGCTCCATGACCGGCGGTTTGGCCAGCAACGGTCTTGACACGGCCAATCGCTACGAAACGTCCTTGATGCGCGATGACCTGCGCCGCCGCGAGCAAGACTACGCTGAGCTGCAGATGCGTTTTGATTCCTTCGTTCGCGACGTGGGCCGACTCGTGGACAGCGCTGATCTGCATGACCCAGACCTGGTGCTGTCGACGCTCAAGGACAGCCTCCGTCAACGCCGTGCTGCACCTCCCAGCTCCGACCCACCCGCGCACCGTGGTCGCCGTCGCGGTGCCAACCCGAGCAGCTCACTGCCCAGCCGCCATGGGCGCAGCACGGGCCGACACGACTCGGATGGCAGCCGCTATGGCAACCAGCATGATGAGGACGACTACCAAAAGCTCAAGAAGAAGCTCTCGACGGCCTTGAAGACAATCGAGTCACAAGACATGTGGATCGACGTCCTTAACCGCAAGCTGGACCGCGGTGAGACGGGTGGCGTGCACGGTGGTCAGAGCCAAGAGACGCGACGCCTGGAGGACCAGATTGCCTCGCTCAAGCAACAGCTGCTGCATGCCACTTCACGTCCCGGAACGTCGCTTCCAACCTATCAGTCGGGCTTGGGTGCCGGGGCGTCTGATATCCTGGCGTTTAAGCACACGATTGCAGACCTGGAGGGTCGCCTGCAGAAGCACATTGAGTTTCGAGAGCGCCTCCTCAAGGCGCTGGGTATGGGCGTCATCTCAGCTTCGGACGAGGAGATTTTGCTTCGTGTTGAGCAGTTGGTTCAGGGCCTCAATCGCCCCATGACGGCCGCCAACAACACCACGAGTTACGGTGGCTATGGTGGCGTGCAAGCACCGATCAGCTCTGTGGGTGGCTCCCAGCTGCGGGCCACAACCCCTGGCTATGCCGACAGTGGATTCATGACGTCTGGGCACCTCAACGCGAGTCACAATTACTTGTCGCACAGCGTGCGCGTGGGCTCGAGTCACGGTCGCTACTAAAGCGCTGGTCGCTCGCCGTCGTGTTGTCCCAGCATTGACCATGACTTGTCTCTAGCTTTTGTTTCATATTCTTGCATAATCTTGCATAATCTTTTCTTTGTTGATCAAGTCTGCCGCCGTTTTACAGGCGTCTGCCCCCACTTGGCTAGGATGTGTACATGAACGGCTCTCAGCCGATAGCGCCCGTGGATGTGTGATGACCCGCTCGCCTGCTCGGTCCCGGGTGCATGTCGTTGGCTGCGGAGCGTCGAGGCGCCGTGGGTCTTCTTGTTTAAATCCCGCCCTCTCTTTTGCGCGCCCCCTTTATCATCGGGGGCTGGCTGCTGATCCGAAGCTCTCCACTTTGCTGCATGTTACTTGCGTGTGATAATAATAACATTATTATAATTGACGCTGGCTTGAATCTCTTGTGGGTTCTTTCTTGTTTTTTTGTCAAGGATCTCGGGCAATTAAAACATTTGGTGAGTTTGGCGAGGAAGATGCGTCCCCCAGAAATGTAGCTGGGATAGCACGGTTGCTCGACCCAGCGAAGAGGGCGGGAAACAACAACCGTTGGGCTCAACAAAAGAATTGGCGAGGCAACTGAAACGGCGTGCAAGCACGAGTCACACGATCCGAATCAATTGAATGGATGCAGACCCCGGAAGCCAAGCGTAGCACAAGCGGAACACAAGCCTGTCACAAGCTTGGAGGGGATGGAAGCGTCTACCAAACAGCGAAAACTCCGATTGGGGGACGAGCATGAGCTGGCACCTCATGACGGAGAGTTAGTGGCTTTTGGACTTTGGGCTGCGAGTGCGATCGCTGAAGATGAGGGCGAGCATGGAGAGGCAAATGAGGATGGCGGGGACGGCAGTGCGGAGGGCACAAGTATTGAGGCGACCGGCATAGGGCGGGGTCATGCACATGTCCAGGGTGTGATCTTCGGGTGCGGTGCTGATGGCGCCGGTGGCCATTTCAAAGCTAAAGTAAAAGATCTCGGCCAGGTAGGAGATGATGGCCCCCAAGCGGACGCCACGTTCGTTGGGGTACATGGCAGCGAGCAGGCGCATGACACCGAAGATGAGGATGAACTGGGCAGTGCCACGCACAAAGGCACCGCAAGCGTCGTTGCTGAATGCGGGCCAGGTGCCCTCGCGCCCTGCACACTGACGCGCCCAGCCTCCATGGGTGATGATTTCCTTGCCCAACTCATGACCGTTGAGCAGCATCACAAAGACGATGGCGTCCAGGATGAAGTTGATGGTCAATGCTGTGCGACTCGATGCCATTGTACCGGTGGGTGAATTCAGATGGCGGCCCGACTCAACTGCGACTATCAAGCACCATTTCCGCGTCAAAAAAAAAATGAATAAAATAAAAAAAAGAGGACGAAGGAGCACACAGAGAGCGTGCACAAGTGACACACACACAAGCACACACACGCATCCGCGCGCGCACGCACACACGCAGAGCAAGTCCAGGAGCCAGGGGCGACTCCTCGGACCAACGCCAACACCACCAGCGCCGTGCCCAGTCCCGACTGATCAAAAGGGGGGCGGGTACGTACCACTCAATAAATGTAAGACAAAATACCAACGGCGACACGTGCAATGAATTTGTCAGCAAAAAGAACTTTTTCTTTCTTTTTTTCTTTTTTTTCTTTTTTCTTTGGCTCACACTAATCAGATGTGCTATGGGGGGGGGGGATGGAGGCAAGGAGGTGGCACCGAAGGGCACCTGAGTGCAGTCACAGGGCGGGCTGGCTTGAGAGATGGTAGATGAATTATGCTTTGGCGGCAGCCGACACATGGGCACTGAAGCAGGAGAAACATAGCAAGAGGCCACGATCACACGAACAGTACATCCGCGTCAAGTTGGGGCAGCCCTCACCCACGCAGCGCTGCTGCTGGTACTTTTTCTTGGTTCGCTTGCCGGGCGCCGCGGCCTCATACGGCATCAACTTGATCAGGGTGTGGCTCACGGTCACCGCACCGGTCGCCTCGCGGTTGGCGCGCCTCTGGGCATCTCGGCGAGCACCCTCCCCCTCCATGAGCTCGACGGCCACCATACGACGGAACTGACCGCAGGTGACGTGCGTGCGGTTGCCGAAATGTGACCAGATGAGAAAGGCGTTGGTCATTGTGGCAGAGAGAATGTGGCTGAGGTGGCGCAGAGTCCACTTTGATGGCGCCCAGGCCTCCTCCAATCGGTGACCAAAGTCCTGGCGAAGCTCCTTGTGCTGGTCGACCGCCGCGCACGCCCTGTAAAAGTCGTCCATAACCTCATTGCGACGGAACGCAATGACGTTGTGTCCCGCGCGCACCTTACGCTGCGCACGGCCGAGCTTGGTCGAGCCGTAGGTCGACACCAGCTGTACAACGTACTGGCCGTAGTTGACCAAAAAGTGAGCGACGGGATACGGCACCTGGGTCTTGGTTGTTCCATGCCGAACACACAGCTTGCCAATTGGACGCTGCTTGGCCACCGCGTGCGCTGCTTCGATACCGTCCAGGTCTTGGGGCCAATGTTGATGCTGCTGCTGCTTGATCGGCGTGACTGCAAGCAGGCCGCGTCGACGCAGCTCCACGATGGCGCGGAGATTGCAAAAGGTGCTGTCCATGACCACCACGGCGCCACTCTCATTGAACGGGGCTGTCATGCGAAGGGCGAGCGCGCCAAGCGGGCCAAAGTCCAGCTCGTCCTTTGCTGCTGGCCCTGACCCGTCTTGGCCGCGGGCCAATTCCATCCGCATTATGACCCGCGTCTCGGCATCACAAAGGTTGTGGTACTCCTGGCTGGTGGGGTTTGGTTTGGTGGAAGGCAGGCGAAAGAGGGGCGTCGTGGCGCTCGGGTGCCTCACGCTGCTCTTGTCAAGACACATTGTGCTTGAAGGCGAGAAGAGCTGGGTCATGCGGGCATTCCAGCTATCAATCAGCTCCTCAACGGCCTTGACCTCGTCCGGCTCGCCCAAGGACAGGCTCAGTTGGTCGGCAATCTCCTGGAAGCGCTGCAGCGACATGATGGTGGAGACGGGCGGGTTGGGGTAGAACCGGCTCTCGACCGACCACAAATCATCCCTGGGCCGGGCATCGTCGGCGCAGCGCATCATCAAGCCGAAAAATCCCATGAGCTCGTCGGCACTGAGGGGCGACTCGAGGTGGGGCGTGGTCGCGGCAAGCATGCGTGCAATGGCATCCGGCGGCAAGAGAGCTCGAAAGAGACCGGCCGGTGAACACGTGCGGGGATCAATGACGTGCATGCGGGCACGTTTGCTTGAGCGCTTGTCGCCATCGATGGACCCATCAAGCTCTGCGTCCAGGTCGGTCCACTCTATGAAATCGGAGCTATCCCCGGCGGTTGTCGAGGTGGGGGCGCCAGCCGTGGCCTGCACGTCGACAAGGTCTTCAAAGTAATCATCCCCCACCTCCTCCACGTCTGCTTCCTCAACCGCGTCCTCCGCCGTGGTCTCGGCTGCTCCCGTGGCCACTGCCTCCACGCCCGGTGTGATGATGGCGCGCTGAAAGGCCACCATGCCCGTAAACAACGTGTCGTCCAAGCTCTCATGCCGAAGCCGATACATCAGGCGCCCGCGATGCACCCCACGACCCACAACAGTCAGATCCGTCACCACATCATTCTCCGACACCGGCAGCGTATCGGCAAGATCGCGCGGAAGCAGAAATCGCTTCCGCGCCGACACCACGGTCCCTGGCGGATGTACCGGCATCGCGAACGATCAGTCAGTTGCAACGGAAAAAAATTACAAGAGAGAGAGATGGAGAGAGAGATAAACAGCAAAGGCACAGAGGTATAGCACAACTACCACATGTAACAGATCAAGACGAAGCAACACACACACACGTATTACCACATGTAACAATGCGATAACAAGGGATGTTATTTGGTGTGGAAAGTACCACATGGAAGAGCAAAGTAACACATCCGACGGAGACGGCGTTCGAAAAGGAAAGTTTTGTCTGACAAAACCGACGGTGATCATTATTTGTCAGATTTTGGCAATGGAGGTTGATTTATTTCAGAGGGGTGTAGTTTAATCTGGTCTCCCCCGCGCAGCTCCGGCGCAGCAAAACGGCAGCGCCGGCACGATTCCGGAGTCCTTCAGCCAGCCACGATCGTCCCTCTGGGATTCAATCGTCTTATCCGAGGCCACTGGCTGCCAAACCAAAGACCAGTCTCTCTCTCAGCTCTGAAACGTGGCACGTGAAGACCTTTGTCCCAGTTGAGACCATCTTGCTCGCTCCTCCTCTTCCTCCTCCTCCTCTGGCTCTGCCTCCTCTACCTCCTCCTCCTCCTCTACCTCTACATCTACATCTACATCTTCTACCTCCTCCTCGACCTCCTCCTCTACCTCCTCCTCTCTACCTCCTCCTCTCTACCTCCTCCTCCTCTGCCTCCTCCTCCTTCTCTACCTCTACCTCTACCTCTACCTCCTCTACCTCTACCTCCTCCTCCTCTACCTCTACCTCCTCCTCCTCCTCTACCTCTGCCTCTGCCTCTACCTCCTCTACCTCTACATCTTCCTCTCTGCCTCTGCCTCTGCCTCCGCCTCCTCTCCACCCTCTCTACCTCCCCACCCCCCACCCCGCCTGCCTCCTCTCGACCTCCTCTACCTTCTTTTCTGACCTTGGATCGGGCAAGATGTGGTTGTTCATCACAGTGGTGCTGGCCTTTGTGGGGCTGGCGGTCTGGCTGCGCGAGCGAGCTCGCATGCGATTTCCAGGCGGATCACGGGACATCCTGCTTCATATGACAGGATGGCTGCAGGGGCTGCGAACGGAGGTGATTCAGGGAGATGTGGCGCGCGCCCACCACGTCCTCGTGTCCAAGGGCAGCGATAAAGGGCGCGTGATTGAGGAAAACATGATGCTGCCCGTCTGGACGGACGGGTGCAGCATCGAGTCGTGCAACGGTCGCGTTTGGCGCACCGTCCGCCACAGTTATGATCATTTCGTGCGCCAACTCCCTCCCATCGAGGATCTCGAGACCTACTGCCTCCAACACACACCCTCCATCACCGCCGATGCCGGCGTCCTCGACTCCCCGGGCATTGCACGCACCGTGCTTGCCGCCTTTGGCCAGCACCTCTTTGCCGACGCCTGCACACCACAGCATCTGGATGTGATTGAGGCCTGTAGCTGGGACATTCGCGCACACGTGGCCATGCGCACCAATGGTCACGACGACCTCAAACGCGCCTGCAACCGCACCATCATCAATCTGCTCGAGCAGAGCGCCTTTGAATCGCCCCCCGACCTACCCGGCTGGCAACACCCCCTGGCTTTTAGTGCCGTCATGCAGCCCTTCTTCATTTCTCCATCGGTCAACTTTGTGGACATTGTCATTGCCCTGGATAACTTGTGTGACCTCCGGGCCAAATCCGTCCACTGGCGCAAACAGGGCTACGGGCGCGCCAAGATGGACATTGTGGCGCATCTCGTCGAAAGCATCCGCATCCGCCATCCCTTCCCGATGCTTGAACGACTGCATGGTGACACCCAATACTTTATCGCCCTCGACTCTTTCTTTGCTCCCGGCCACCCGCAAGCCGCCTTCAACCCAACCCAGTGGCATGCCGAAGGCATGTACCAAGATCCCTTGCACAGCCTCATCTTTGGCGCTGGCCCACGCAAGTGTCCTGGACGCACCATCGCCTGGGCCAGCCTCCCCGCCCTCCTCTACCGTTGGCTCGAGCTGGAAGCGGCCGGCCACCTCACTTGGCGCCCCGCTGACCGCCACCGCTTCTCTGGCCGTGACCTCGACAACGCACCCACACCCATGGCCGAAAGCCTCCATGCTGCCGGCCGCATCGTGAGCTGCCTTGCCAACCTCGCCTTTGAAACAAGGCGCCCAGAGTACACGGATGCGCCCCCAGCCACCCCCCTTGCCACCCTTCGATCTCGACGCCCCAACGAGTAGCCTCCACATCTTCTTTGGTTCTCTTGTTCTTGCCCTACTCCTTGTCGCGATTGTACAGTTAATCTGGTCTGCTTCAGTCGCTGCCCTGTTCTGGTACGAGAAACAGATATATTTTTAATTTGGCTTTTAATCTAGGTTGTCACAAGTTGATTCGAAATACACCAAAGTCTTGCTGTTCCCAATCTCAATTCCCATTCTTGGCCGTTGGCTAGCAAAGCTTGCAAACCTGTGTGGCATGAAGTGGCCGGCTTCAAAAGCCGTACGTCTCTTGCAACTGGGTCAAGAGCCAATGATCAGCATCGTGCGTGGTGCGCAGCACCTGGTAGGCTCGGCGGTGCCAAAGCAGGGCAAGGGCCTGTTTTTGTGCAAGATTGGCCACGTCCCCAAGCCGATAGTATTGCAAACCACAAAGAGGATTGTGCTCTGGATAAACATGGTCGTAGGCCAGGGCCAGGTGCTGACCGACGGGCAGGGCGATGTCTTCGAGCCGGCCGCACTCTGTGGCCACGTTCTGTAGCCGTGTCATGATGCTTGTCAAACTGATGTTCGCTGGATGCGCCAAACTAAAAAACAAGCAAGGCAGCAAAGTCGGTAAGAAGCGTGCCAGGCCCTGTTGTCATGTGTGGCATGGCACAAGCCACAGCGCAAACACCAGTCGAGATTCCAACAAGCGTACCGACGCAGGATGTTGTAGCCCTGCAAAAGGCAGACAAGCTCTTCCTCGGGCGTGGACCAGGCATAGTCTTTCAGCGTTTCGGCGGCCCGATACAAGCTCAACAGACGCTGGCGCTCCTCGGCCTCGCATTCGAGCTCATGTAGCATCTTGCCCGGAAGGCGCATCTCAGCGGCCGTGACCTCGGGAAGGGCATCTAGCTCAGCCAAAGCACCATCCAAATCTATGTTGCCGGAGCAAAGGTGAGAAAAATGCTCAAGGTTAGCTCGCGTTGTCTCGCCGACTCGTCTTTTGAAAATGAAGCACGATGCACGGAAAAAAAAAAAAAAAGAAAAAAAAGGCGGGGAGGGAAGAAGGACAGCAAACACCATTGGTGCAGACAGGCAGCAGCGCAGAGGGTACATGCCTTTTGCAGAAGGCGGGGCAGCGGCGAGACGAACGAGTGCGTCTGGGTGAAGTCCCGTGAGTTGCTTGTCACGTGGACTGAGGTCCGACGATGACGCTGTACAAAGAGCACAATCGCATTCAAAACCATACTGGTCCCCCAAATGGCTGTGACGTTGGCCGGTGGGGGCGTAGAGATCAATGTAGCTGTGACACAGCTCCTCGCCGACGGCAATGTCCCGAAGTGCCTTGACGGCTTGGGCATGCAAAGGTCCGCGGTATGTCATGACGCAGTTTGGCTCGCAGCTGTGGTTCAGGATGGCGCCCCATGGATAAACGCCAGCACCGCGGGGCAGCAGCAGCTCATCCCAAATGCTAAAGTTGTTGCAGTCGGCCCGCTGCAAAACGTCCATGACGCGCTGCTTGTCGGTGCTGCCTGGACATTGGGTCACCGCAACCAACTGCAAAACGTCGTCCAGCTCCTCGGAATTGAGGGTGGGGGTGTGCTGGGCCATGGCCCAAAAGTCGGCACAACGAGGTTGGCGCACGGCACTACCAGGGTCGGGTGAGGCTTGCTCCGACTCCTTGTCCTCGAGCTTGGCGCGGCGCTCAAGAGCCACCAAAGTCGCGACCGTCATTGCCGCCTATGCCACGCAGACCATGCACCATGTGACAAAACGAGCATCGTCCCATTGTCTGGCGCGTAGAGCCAACACCTGCCGCTTGGTGGGCGTTCTTCTTTCTTCTCTCTCTCTCTCTCTCTCTCTGTGCGACGAACATACCGCATCGATAATGTGGGGTGGTTGAGGGTTCTCCGGCAGGGTTTGCAACAGCTTGCAGACGTGTTTGTGTGCACGCTTCCAGTTGCGCGTTTGGCAAGGCTTGCTGCAGTAGGCGGCGGTGTGACAGAGACTGCAATTGGCCAGGCGATGCTCCGGTTTTTCGGACACAAAGCAGTCTTCACACCGACGGGCCACGCGCTCCTCATGACGCAAAACAAAGGCAAGAGGAGGATTCAACAACACCGTCTGCCCTCGGGCCAAGGCCTTGGTAGCCCGCACCGCTCGGCCCCGCCCCGGCACCCCCACCACCTCAAACATCTTCTCGAGTCGGGCTCTCTCTCTCTCTCTCTAACTCTCTCTCTTTCTTTCGAGCAGATCGCGCTATTGAGGTTGCTCTCTGGAAAATCCATCATGACAGCAACTCTCTCTCAATGTGTTGAGAAGTACGCCTTGAATCTCGTAAATAATTCACCATGCGTTTCCTTTCTCTGGACTTTTCCTCTCTTTCTTTTTCTCTCTCTTGTCTTTTTTTTGCGCAAAAAATAAAATAAAAATGGCGCTGGCGGGGGAGGTGGGGCGGTTTTTGCGGGAGGAGGCACCGGTGCTGGGACCGATGGTGATTCGAGATTTGACTCAGTATCGCGATGGGGCGCAGTTGACAGCACTGGAGCAGCGGCATGTGCCGGTGTTTGCGTTCAACGTGCAAAGGCACGCGTGTCACATCATGGCACGCGTCTACGAGCGGCCGTACAACCCTGCGGCCGCCCAGGCTTGGACGCTGCGGTGCAGCGTGGCCGTGGTCCTGACGCGGCAGGTGCCATCACAAGTGTTTACCGACTTTGCCACCAGCACCGGTCAAACTACGCTGGCACCATACTACGCCAGCTTGCCTCTTGTGTGGCTGGCGCGCGTGCAGAAGCGCCTGCTGGCGCTGCACAAGCTACCCCCAGGTACGGCACCCGCCTTTGACTTTTGGGCTGAGGTGAGCCACACCAGTGCATTGCGGGTCAAGCCAGCCCAGGCTACCCTTTTTGTGTCCAGTGGGAAATTTTTTGTTCCCGCTCGTCTCCCGCCGGACATGCTCTTTCACAAACTCAAGCAAGGCCTGCAGCGAGGCCAAGCCAAGCGTCGCGCACCAGCGGCATCGGCCACCCAACGCCTCGAGACGACCACAAAGGACAAGCCGTCCAAACCAAACGCGTCTCAGACCGCAACATCTACTACTGCTGCTCCCAGAACAGGAAAGGCAGGCTTGCGGAGGACGCCCGGAGACTCTGGCGCATCCCCGGCCCCGACACGACAGAGTAGCGGGGCCCCTTGCAAAGTGCTATCGGCGCGGCTGCCACTACATTGGACGCTGGAACCCGTCCGGCTGCTGCAACACGTATCACCGACACGCCGTGCGCGTATTGTTGCTGAATGGTGTGCCTGCCGGCCGGACGCTGCACCCACACTTCAGCGAGCCGCTTCGGCGGGATGTACGTTTATGGGAGATGACGGTGGGGCGGCCCAGGGCAGTTGCTGGCTATGCGAGCATCGAGCACCCACGGGAAATGAGCTTCAACAGCATATATCATGCGCGCGGCATGCAGCGACTTGTTGGATGACCACGCCCTATGAGGGGGCGGTTGCGGCGTTGCAGGGGGTGCGGCAGTTGGCCGGGTCATCACGGTCCGCCCGCTGGCAGCGCGCGGCTCAGCCCATGCTGGAGGTGCTCAGGGAGCTGGCTGCGGCGCGATGTGCCGCGGTAGGGCATGCCCCTGCGGTGGCAGCGCTCACGGCGTTGCTGGACGACACGGTGGGGTGGTGTCGGCAACACGAGTGGTGGACGGGGCTGCATGCCACGAGTCAAGCTCTGGAAGCATCCTTGGCTGTGGCCGCTGATGACCTTCGTGTGCAGGCTGCTCACGCGGCCAAAGGCCGGGATGGCGACCCGAATGGTGGTCTAGTAGCAACCTGGGTACCAACGTCCCTCGGTGGTGCTGCGGACGCCGCCGCCGTCACCACCACAACAATGACGACAGGGACGGCAACACCAGAGAGCATGGTGGGCCCTGCGCTCAGCGAAGTGAGTCGAGTGGTCACGGCAAGCTGTTACGCAGACCCAAGCCTGTTGGATACGCTGAACGACGTACTGGGCGTGCATGTGAGCCAGCCGGACCGGGACGCTACGAGCGTCACCGGATCGGAGCTGGCAGCGTGGATGGCTCATCGTGTAGATGTGGCCAAGCGACGGGCGCAATTATTGGCTTCGTTACGACCAGCAGGAACGCTGACGACACGGGTTGTGGAGGACGTGTTGGCTCCGTTGATGCGGAGCATCTACGCTACGCTGCAAGTGTACGTACACCTGCCGGCTTTGGATCCGCAAGATTCAGAGTGGACGCAGGCAAATGCTTTGGTGGAGTTGCAGTTGGCGACGTTTGAGAGCATGTTGTCGCATTTGAATGTATACGATGCTTGGACGCGCTGTGATGCACGAGCTCTGGATGTGCCCCATCTCCGGGCGCTTCGCCGGCAACGACAGCGCCCAAGTGAATCGGGCTGAAGAACATGAACGATCATGTGAACAACCATGGTTGTGGAGAGATGAGAGTATAAACGAGTTGCTGTATAAAAGCAGACAAGCGGCCTGGGTACGAATCGAGTTGAGCTTCTTCCATATTTTTATAAACCTAATTTCCTTGGTTTCCTGACACATGAAGGCCAGCATGCGAGTCGATAGCCTGGATGTGGGTGGCAGGGATTACAACGAGCCTTGTTTGTCGGAGACGCGAAAGAATGACCTTTTGGTATTTTGTATTTTGTAAAGAGGGGGATGCAAGTCCCGAGACTTTTCAAGTTTGTATGGAAGGCCTGTGTGAATGAATCTCATCTGTCAGTCAGTCAGCCAGCCCAGACCAGGCCAGAAGGGTGGGAAGACGTGATCATGTTATCATATTTCGTTATGAATTGCTCACAAGTCAATCAGTTGGTCAGTCAGACGAGGAAGAAGGTTTTTATCATCATGAAGGCAATCATTGTCGGTTAACAAGAATAAACACGCTGAAGCCGAGGGGCGGGGATGGCAGCAGTCACATTTATAAACAAGGCCATTCATCCTTGCCGCGTACCTCTGGCAAAGCAGGCATAATAAAGATTTTTAAAGTAAAAAGAGGAAAAAAAAAAAATCAAATCAAGTCAAAGGTATAGAATATCAGGCTTTGACACACGGTCAAAGGTGCACAACTCAAGGAGATAGGCATAGCTCAATGGGAAGAAGGAGGCGGGAGCGCCATTTGAAGAGGTCTGGACTGAACCAGCCTCAAGGGGAAAGGTCGGGGGTGTGGGACTCGAAGAGGAAATCGAGTTCTTCCGGAGTCCAGGCTTCTTCGCGCAGGTCTTCGTCGTTGACGACTTGGCGGGTCTTGATGGTGTTGACGCTGAGGGGGCCAAAGCCACGGCGGGAGGAGAGGCTGGAGGAGCTGTGGGAGCTAGTCATGGTGGGGGAGGCTTCGATGGAAGCGGTGCCGGAGCTGAGGTCGCTCATGCTGTGCGAGCGGTTCATGGCAGCCAAGTTGAGGGTCAGGCCCGCGGGCTTGGTGTTTGCCTTGGGCTTGAGGTTGTGGGCCGCGGTCGGGGGCACCAGCGTCAGCGGTGCGACGGTCAAGGAAAGGTTGCGCTTGGCCATGGTTCTTGTGTCTGAGTCGAGAGAGTACTGGAGGGCAGAGCAAACAGGACGGGGCGAGGCAGCCGTTGACGGTCGCTGGATGTCAACTGGAGGTAGCTGAGTGAGAAAATGCCATTCCAGCCGGTGCTCGCCTCACTTGTCCTCGGCCCATGTGTGTGTCTGTGTCTGTGTGTGTATGCGCGTATGTGTGTGAGTGTGTGTGTGTGAGTGTGTGTGCCCCTTCTTGAGATGTGATCGCGTTACGCACAGAGAGGGAGAGAGAGAGAGAGAGAGGGAGGGGTCGCGAGGTTGCGAAGGGGCGAAAGGGATTGGGGGGTTTGTCCGGTTGATCGACCGGGTATACGTCAATGAGTCAATACGTGTGGGGATGGATGCACGTGTGTGTGGGGATTTATATGCAGAAGCTGTATCAAAAGTCAATATATGTAGAGAAAGTTGTTGTAGAGTGTGTGGTGTTGAGGGCAGAGACGTAGAGCTTGATGTATTGTCATTTCATCACAACAGGTGGACATAGCCCGGAAGAATCAGGAGTCACTACCCCCAACACCAGTCCTGTGTTGGGGGGGAAATTGTGGGTCAACTCGGCCACACATACAACATCTATACCTCATACCTATATGTGCTTGAGAAGCATATTCTTCATTGGAATTGTCACACATGTAAAGGTAAATACCCACACTTGACTCTGAATGTCAGAATTTGCCGAGGGTTTGATTACCTGGGAATGGCGTTTGGCTGTCCTCACTCACACATGGACGAAAGACGTAGTCGCATACTGTTGGGGCGACGAGCTTGGCTGATCCAGTACGCGTCTACTCGGACCCTCACACGGATCCACCGTAGCCATCACACGTATGAACAAGAATTGAAGACCCACCAACGCATACAAACCATACGTGTGTGCGATCGCGCTCACACCTGAAGCGAGATTGACCCCATACCGTAGCCCGGCCATGTCCCAGCCTTTTATCCCCAACCTCAAGGGTTTTCAACGGAACTGCGAGAGTGAGGGGGAGAGCTCGGTGTGCAATGAATGAATCGACAATACGTCAAGAGCCAACCTCTCGCTTCAGGCCACAAAGTGTTTGAGAAGCAGCTTGGGGCCTTTGAAAGTACAGAAAGTTGGGGATCGATGGCAAAATGGATCACTGGGCATGGACGTAAGAGGTGCCGAACGTCCCTCTCTCTCTCTCCCCCATGTGTTCTTTTGCTTGCCTCGCTGCCCCTCCTCCCCCCTGGGTGTTGTGATGTAATGTAGAATCATCCCACCTCATCGTGTCCATCCCGTCTACCTCCAATTGTCCTGTTCAAAGGGTGTGTCAAGTTGGGTCGCGGCCCAAAGCCCAATCCCCATGCCAGACATGCTTTCAGCAGAATAGCCAGCCTTGGAACGTGATGAAACAGTCAAACGCCCTGACCAACGACCTCGCCCCAAGCCAAACGCGATTCTTTGCCTTCATCTTCTTTGTATTCTTCTACGATTTTTACGCTTGTTCCTTCACCTTCTCCAACTTTTCCACCGTGTACTTTGCTTTTCCTGTTGCCTTGATCTGCATCAACTTCCGACTTTCTTCATCATCTTCCCTATCCTCTGCCGTATCTCGAGTCCGAGCCAAAGGAACGGCACAGCGCGGAGCTGACCAATTGACATGTGACATGCTTTGATGAAATAAAACTGACAGCCCAGATCCAGGCCCGCCCCCTCGAATTGCCAAGCTCAACCGTCAGCGCCGTGTAATCCTTTGGTCGACATGAGTGAGCCGGTTCGGTTAATGCAACACAGCCTCCGCCTACGTCCGCCTACGCCCGCCCACGTGCAACGCGGAGAGAACAAGCTTCGCTGTGCCAGAGAAAGCTCATGAATCCCTGCGCGCTCACCCCCTCTGGATTGCAATCGGCACTGCGTGGCACACCTCGAGGAACGGTCGTGACTGCAGACTTTAGTGGCACGGTTGTCGGAATCAAGCCTTCTTGACGACAAGAACATGATACGCCCCCATCTCCAAACAGGGCCTGGAGGGGCATCAATTCCCTGCTGCTCGCGCCTCCTCCCGTTTCCAGAGCAAACACACTTCAGCTGCGCCGTTACCAAGTCCCTTGATTCCAAAATCAGCTCCCCATGCAAACCTCCGACTGACGCGCGTTACGAATCTCTCGATCGCTCTCTCAATCTCTCGCTCTCTCGCTCTCTCGCTCTCTCTCTCTCTCTCTCTCGCTCTCGCTCTCTCGCTCTCTCTCCCTCCCTCTCAAGCTCTCGATCTCGCTCTATCTCTCTAAAGCTCTCTCTCTCTCTCTCTCGATCTCTCGATCTCAATTTCTGTCTGGTTTCTTCAAGATTATATTCGCTACCCACAATTATGTCATGTGTGTGTATAGATTCTACTTGAGGCACTTCTACACAATTTTATGGTCCTCCGACGAGTTCTGCGGCTGCTCGCTCCTCACTGAGACACGCAGCTGTTCTACCGTATTGAGATGGGCTTTGTGGTTGCTGCGATCTGCGCCGCCAAAGAAGTTGTTGGGGTGGCTTATGTGTGTGCATTGTCCTGCGCGATGGGAGGTGAGTGCATCGAATTGATTTGGTTGAAGGAAGGAATAAGCTTCTCATGGAAATTGGGGGCCAGCGATGGCCCCTAGCGACGCATCTTCGCATCACACTGTCAAGCGTCAATACCACGGCTGCCGCGCCTTGTAATTTTCTGCCCGGCTCGCTCCAACCGCTCCTTCTTCACCCAGGTCCCTTTTGTTCGGAGGAAATGAGGGTTCAAGTTCAAGGGTCGTACTGCGACCCTCCTGAAGGGTGAAAAGAGAAAAAACACAAAGCTTCCCCGACCAACTCAAAGGTGCATCCACTCCTCCCTCGCATCAGACCACCCCAACTACCTACCTACACACACACACACACACACACACACACACACACAGAGTTTGTCATCACCCTTCTTCTCAAGCAAGGCAAGCCCCTACGGGCTTGGGGGGACCAACCAGCCTTCGGTCGAAAGGGCTTTGCGTTCCAAATGACGAGGGTTCAGCCCCAAGCCCAGCTTGCCAGAAGGGCTCACGCACGTGTGAGTCAGCTTTTCAAGACAAAGATCCGGCTGCTATAGAGTACGCACACTCGCCCAGGCAGAATATTCCTAAATGCTATCACTCTTGGCCCACCGGAGCCCGAGCTGGAGTGCGTGCCCGTGCGGAAAAATGTTCACCCGTCATGAAACCGAATGAAGCGCCGGCGACCACAAGTGGCCAAGCTTCATGTCGATTCGGCAGAACACGAGCCATGCCCTCTACACCCCAACGAGCAGCAACCCCACCGTGCGACCTCTCGACCTATGAACAGCCCAACATACCCAGCCTGTGATTGCGCACAACAAACTTCAAAACGCCTCGACATGATGCCGCCCAGTTGCCTGAATTGTCAGCTGAAACCGGATCAGACCCATGCTGACAGCTGACAGCAGCGCAACCACGCTCATTAAACAACTCAATCGCTCAATCAGGTCGTTCTCAATTCTGACTGCAAGAAACGAAACGAGATGGATGAAAGAAAAGAAAGTCTGCTCAGCAGACAGCTCACCACGAAACACCGCGCTCACAGAGACGACGCCACCAAGCCACGATAACAAACTCGTAACAACAGGACCACAACGCCGATCCAGTCGCGTTGACGGAAGCAGCCATGGCACTGCTGGCGCAGAGGGCACAGTCCCTCATGCACAGTGTTGATACCACTAGTCGTCTACCGCCACTGGTGCATCAATCGTCCGGTGGCGGACAAACACGACCGCAGCCTCTAGGTGGCGGGTCCCCGGAAAGTGATCCAAGATCACCATGCGCGCAAGCCGGTGCGTGGTATGGAGCGCCTCGGCGTCCAAAATCAGCTTGCGCAAAGGACTACAGCTAATCAGCATCACGACCTCAAAGTTATGTAGCTGAGACCGGGTAAAATCATCCAAGCCTAGGATTCAGGCACCCCAGTGTAACCCAGCGAGGATAGATGTTTTGCCATGAGATGAAAATGGCTTCATACGCAAATCGGATCGCCGAAGCAGACTGTAAATAAAAAGTTATCAGGCCAGATGGACATACCATCGCGCGGTGGGTCCAGCAGCACAGCGTCATAGCGCCGGCCTTCGTGCTCGCGCGAACGCAATAACCGTCGGCAAAACTCCACGGGGGCTCGATGCACTGTGGCTCGTGATTCGCAGTGATTCAACTCCAGATTGCGCCGCGCCGCCTCCACGAGCGTCCGTTGAATCTCCACTGACAGCACATGAGCAAAAACCTATTTGTTCACACAAACACACAAAAAATTAGCTGAACCTACTCGGCCTAGCGCCCGGCGCATGGAAAAGACAGTGTTTCGTGGCATCACCACAACCAACAACAGCAGCAGCAGTAGCAGCGGTAGGACACATTCGCTCCCTCGTCCATTGCCCCTGCCAGCCTCCGGCTTCCTGAGAAATCAAATCATTCTACGTACCGAACACATGGCCGGCGTATAGGTCCCCGAGCCCGAGTAGAGCTCGAGCAAATTAAGATCTGTACCACCGAATTGACGAGCAACCTCGACCAGCCACTGCATGGTTTGTAGACACATGGGCGCCGATGGGTTGCTAAAAATGGACTCTTCCTGCTGCTGGTATACATCAAGACCGGGCTGCAGCGGGAACCGCTCAAGAACGTGGGTGCGTGGCAGAGCAATACATTGCTTCTTGGCACGGCCCACGATGGTGCCCAAGCCCAGCGCCGTCCGGCAGGCCTCGGCTGCCTCGCGCCAACCGACCTCATCCAGAGGCTCTTCGTACACCAATGCCAGCATGGAGTCATCGGATAACGTCACATGAAAGTTCAGCGAGCGGCAGGACTTGGCGAGTCGGTCATCGCTGGCCAGGTGCTCCAGAAATGCCCGCATGAGCAGCTTGATGCGAGGCGCTGCAATGACAAACTCATCGCCCTCCAGCGCTGTGGCAATGCCATGCTTGCGTCGTGCATAGCGATATGGATGTGATAGCAGCTGAAATAAGCATCGATAGCGGCTGCCGCTCTCTGCTTGCGGAAGAACCTCCAAGCGGGGCCTGTCCCCCACCGCCGTTGTGGCATCAGCTGATCCTTGTCCGACTGAATCCGATGGTCCGGCAGAGGGTAGCGCGCAGTCGGGTACGTGAGGATCAAGATACTCGGCAAAGGCGTGATGCACCTGCGCAACTTTTGCCGCAAGCTCTGTCGTGTCAAAGCACGCCTCCTCCTGATGCCTGGGTGGCATGCTTGTTCGTCTTGCTTGCGTATGCGACTAAGCCAGATTAATAGGCCTTTGACCACCACCCAGAGGGCTACAACTTGACTTGCTGCCAACAGCAAGGCCGTGATGTACAGAAAAGGGAACGGGAGACGCAGGGAGAAGCAGCCAGGGGGGCGGAGGCGGCGGGGCGGGTCGACGAGCACACGAGCAGTTCTCGCAAAAAAAAAAAAAAAAAAAACGAGAAACCAACACGTGACATGATGTGCATTTCTTCATAATTTTCGAGCATTTTTGACTCTTTTTCTGCATCTGATGTGATTTTTTTTAATGTCTGTCTTTGAAGTTCTCGGCCGAATCAACAAGTGTGGTGGTCTGCTCGAGAGGAAGGAGGCGTCTAAAGTTGCACTTCCACTGCGGTTGTGTGAAAACGGCTCGCCGTCGATCAAACACCACAAAAAGGGTGGTTTTGGTGCATCTCTATTCTAGCAGACGTTCGACGACCGTTCGACGTAGGGGTAGTAGTTCAGTCATGAGAGCGTCCAGATGAGGAGGGGGCTCATAGCGAGTGTGCCGTCCTGGAAGCTGGGAAACGTTGCAGGCAGAGCGACGTGATGAGCACAATGCGATTCAAGCCTACAACGCAATCTCGACCCGCGCTCGAAAGGCATTGCAACGAATCGAATTTCTTCATCTTGTTAGCGTCAATTTCGTGCTGGAGCCTGACACATCTCCATTCATGCGCCATGGATGAATAGGCGCCATGAGGCCGGCGCTTTTGAGAAGGATGACGAAGCAAACGCCGACTTTCAATTTGGGGCTACCTTATGCAGCCAATTCAAGGACATTTGCAGCCCAGCACAGGCGCAAAAAAAACTCCACTGCGTTTTTTTCGCAACGCGGCCCAAATCATCAAGATAAAAAATCCACGTTTTTTTAAGATCGAGAAGAAAGACGAAAAGTACATGGCAAGTCAGGCAAGCAATCGGACACATCCACGTAGTGGCATTTTCCTGACACGCACATACACACACGCACGCACGCACGCACACACACGCGCGCGCAGATTGACTCACAGCACTTGCATCACGATATAGGCCATCTCATAGTGCGGGTCGCGGAACGGACGGGGTACAGCTCCGTCATTGCTTTGGACAAGGTACCAAGTGTGGCTCAGTTGGCGCACACTAAACATCTCTTGGACTACGGCATGTCCATTACTGGAAAGGTAACGTTGGCCACGTTGGCCACGTTGACCACGTTGGCTGCGTTGGCGGCCTCCAGACTCATGCGCTCATTCTTGCGGCGTCGGTACTGGCGCTTGTTGATCATGCGGCGCATGTGCGATCGTGCCTCCTCCGGCGAGCGCTCGGAGCGCAGCTGCACTGATTCGCAGGCGCGAAGGATACTGGCACACTCAGAGGCCAGCCGGTCCTCGGCCAGCTGGAGCGGGGTCACACCATCCAAGTTGGGCACCAGCACGAGCAAGGTCAACACCTCCCGGTTGAGCTGAAGCAAGTGTGCCAACATCTGTGGCCAAGTCAACGGACAGGGTTGGGCGGCGGTGAGTTCCAAGCAATGCCCTTGAATGCAAGGCGTAAAAAAAAAACAAAAAAACGAGTACTTTCAACATGAGGGACCAACAGCACTCCCAGCCTACCAGAGGATTTTCTTCACGGGCAGCCAAATGCAGCAGTGATTCTTCGCGGTCGCGAGTGGCGACTAGGAGCGAGGCGGGGACACGGTCCGCAATTTGGGTCACGATCGAGCTTGCGTTTAGTAACACGGCCCAATGAAGAGGCGTTTTGCCCATGTTGTCATGCCCGCCGAGTTCCTCATTATCAGGGCGGACAAAGGTGAGCAACAGGCGCACCACCTCGCCGTGGTTCTGCAGGTCCCAGATCGTGCGATTGTCAGTGAGTAAGGACGCATGCCGCCATATCAGTAACGAGACCACATCCTATTTCGTTGCTCTGCTGCTACTCACGTGAATGCAAGCATAGGACAGAGCAGACATGCCGCTGTGGTCGAGTCGCAGCACGTCCACTTCCAATGGCACAATCTGTTGCACCAACTTGAGCCAGCCTGCACGACGACGCCAAGAGCAGAAGAATCAGGGCAAAAACAAGAATCACAGGAAGAGAAGGTGAGTACAGGGGTCAGCTGGCGTGAAAATTCGAGACGTGGCAACAACAAATGATGTCAGGGATGTGGGTCCAGCCTTCAACCGGCTGGGGTTCCAGATTTGGTGATGCCAAACTAAAGTTCAACTTGAATACACACCTCGGGCCGCGGCGAACATCAGGAGTGTCGTGCCATTTTCGTCACAGGCCGCGACCAAGGTGGACGATCTAAAGAGCGAGCGTGGTGAGTGGTATACCCATGGACGGGCAGGTGAAGTGCCGCGTTGCACGAGAAGAGGTGGTGTTTGGGACGGCCACACGCACAGTTGAAAGTCTTCGTTATGATATCCGATGCGGTTGAAACGTTCAAACACCAGCTTGAGATCGTGAATCCTACGCGAACATAAGAGGTGCATGCGTAAGCTAGGCGATCGTGCAGCGAGCATGTGGGCAGGAGCAGACCCGGCAGCAGTTGCTAGAATATCGACCAAGCTTTCACAGGGCCGGGAAACATACGTTTGAGGACTCTGGGGGCTGAGACAAGGGGCCGGGAATGTTCGACTGGCGTCATGGGGAAAGCCCTCCTCAGGTGTGGCGGCTTGGGTAAGGCTCTGAGCAAAGGGCGGCGAAGAGGCGGAGGTGGTGTGTTTGCCCTCGCCTCCATGATGCGAGCCATCAGGGCTTAGAGCTGCATCAGAAATGTGACCACCCGAGGCAGCTTGCATGGAAAAGTCTGTTGGAACGACAAGCAAGCCAACAGACAAGATGCCCATGGTGAGGAAATGGGGCGCCCGTGTTGCTGACGTGGTAGGGGAGGGCGATGCACATGCTCAAGTTTCCAAAGCGCACCAATTTGCATTAGTCCTGGCTCGTCGTCCCGCGTTTTGAGCGGTTCCTGCAATACCCCCATCGCATCAGGCGGTGCGTTGTCATGTGCGAAGAAAAAAGGGTAAGCGGGCGCGGACAGGCGGACGGGGCGGCAGCACGTACAAAGGGGTCGAGGTGGTCCTCTTCCCCGGAGAGTTGGGCATAAGTGAGCTTGCGGGAGCGCCGATTGCGGTGAAGGACGAAGATAAGGACGAGAATGAAGAAGGCCATCAAGCCGGCTGCCACATACAAGAATGTGGTGGGCACGAGGACGCCGTGGTTGACATTGTTGGCGGGGCGGACGGCCTGTTCTGTCTGTGATGAATGGGCAGGGGTGGCGGTGCCGCTGCGTCGGTGGGTGGTGGCTGCACTCAGAGTCCGAGCCATGGTGGAGGAGGAGGCCAGGGGTTTGTCGGTGGGCATGGCTGTGGTGGCATGCGCTTCGGGGAGGGCGGTGGTCCAGCTCGCGGGATCGGAGGTCACCACCGTGATGCAGGGTTGATCGTCGGCGGGGTGTAAGAGGGCGTTTTGCACGTTTGGACACCTTGTCCAGGCGAGAGCACCCAGGCCAGCACGGGTGGTGAGGGGTCGGGCAAGGGCACTCATGTTAAGTTGGACGAGGGTTCGATTGGGGCCCTGATTGTCGAGACGAAAGAGGCGAACTTCTTGGGTGTCGTTGTTGGTGGCAGGGATGCCGAGAGCGAGAAAAGGGTGCCAGGCCGAGGTGGTGAGGGTGATTTGGCCCAGCACCTCGGGGCCCGCATTCTCAAGGGTGGCGAGTGGGGTCTGGGGGTACCAAAAGCCATCGTCGAGCTTGAAGAAGGGGATGACGGAGACCTGGTGAGCGGCGGTGAGGGCAACTCCGACGAGGGCGTTGGTATCGTTGCCAATAAAGGCAACGCCTTGGATTTGACGTTCCAGAGTGGCGCTGGACAGCTTGAGTGTGGAGAAAGGGCCCTTGTGGGTGAGGATGAAGGAGTTGACGTAGATGGCACCGCTGTGGTCAATCCAGGGAAGGTCATGGAGGGACCAGGGGAGGGTTCGCAATTGTTGGTTTGAGTTGTTGAGGTAAAGGAGTTGGCTGACTTGCGTATTGGTGGGGGCGGCCCAATAGCCTGGTGGGAAGAGGGCCGTGGGGCTGGCGCAGGGCAGGGGCTTGGCGTCAAGGGCAAACGCAAACGAGTTGTTGGCGGGCAGATAGGCGGCTGAGATGAGCTGGCCCTGTGAGGTTACGATCACGGGTTGATGGCCGGGGGGCAGGGGCAGGGCACGCTTTTGCAGGCGGCCAGTGTCATGATCGTAGGTGACCGTGGTACCATTGGGGAAGGCGAGGATGCGGAAGTTTGTGGAGGCCGCCACCTGTACGGGCGGCTTCCAAGCACGCGTTGGGAGTTGGGAGGTGGCGGTGACAAGTCCGAGGCCAAGAAGGACAAGCAGTCGCAGTGTGTTGAGGGAGTTTGGGCGGGGCATGTCGCCGAGCCGGTGAAGTTTTGGGTGTGCGGGGGTTTGAGCGAGAAGGGTGGGGGCGTGGGATCCGCACTCTGGGCGGCCCACCAAAGGACAGTCACCGAACGGGCGGCGGATCGACTTGAGCGGGGCGACCGGAGCAGCTGGGAAGGCACGCCGATGAGGAGTCTTTTCTTGCTTTAGGGTTGTTGGGGTGGTCGTCGGGCTGGCTGCCGAATAGCCAGATGGTGAGCGAGGCAGAAACTGATTTGCTCCGGGCCAGGTCAGCTGCCGATTCGTGAGCTGTGCTGGCGGGTATGGGGAGGAGGTGGTGAACTTTCGAGGAGGGATGATGGATCTGTCGCGTCGAGGGATGTGGATCGTGTTGCTGCGGTGATGAAATTGGATCCAGGCATGGCCACACCGACACGACAGGGATGGTGGAGGGTGTACGGAGAAGAAGAAAGGCCGGTCCAAGGCTGCTTGTTGGATGATCAAAAGGGCTTCACCAGAGATGCACCAGTCAGTGTCACAGAGAGATAGAGAGAGATAGAGAGAGATAGAGAGATAGAGAGAGATAGAGAGGGTGGTGTAACCGTCGAGCGACATGGGGTAACAAGAAGATCAAGAAGATCAAGCGATGGAGGTTTCTTTGTCTGCGTCCCGTTCAAAAAGAGGAGGGGAGGGAGAGGGAGTCGAGCAAGAATAGAAAAAGAGGGGTGAGCGCGTCGGAAAGCAGGGACCGCGTCCCACGACCGCGTCTTGCGGACGATGGCGACTGCAGTCGTCTGTCGCGCTCAACTTGCATGCAAGCACGCAATGTACACGCCAAGGGTACAATGGTTGAACAGGCAAAAAATGGTTAAAATCAATAGTGAAAACTTGAGGCCATCTGTGTTGAGCCCGACGACTTTTAGCAGGTCTGGAAACGGCGAGGGAGAGTGTGGCGCCCACAAATTCGTCACTGTTTCCAGGCGGTTGGTGTGGGTTGTCGGGGAGAGAGGTCTGAGGACTGCTTGTGGGGTGGTGTGGGTTAGCTGATGAAGTTAATGGGGGTAATGACGTGTTTTCAAAACTTCGCGACCATGTTTGGTCAAGGAAGTCGGTACCACCCCACGAAATATGGGCTCGGCCCACATGAGTCACGTGGGGCAGGTCGTATGCGTGGGTTCATGTGCTTGAACAAAAGAACAGCCCGTGTTGATCTGTGTGGTCTGGCCCAGGTCAACGTGTGGCTTGATTCTAAGGATAGTAAGCTTGGCGCAGCTTTGGTGTGTGGACCCAATCTTAGATAGGTATGGGACCCGTGACATGATGACATTCCGTGTGTCATCCGATCTTCTCCAAACATGAAGATGATGAGAGAGTTTGAGAGAGTTTGAGAGAGTTTGAGAGAGTTTGAGAGAGTTTGAGAGAGTTTGAGAGAGTTTGAGAGGATTTGAGAGGGTTTGAGAGGGTTTGAGAGAGTTTGAGAGAGTTTGAGAAAGTTTCAACAAGGGTTGAACAAATTTGAGAGATCATGAGAACATGAGTAGGAGCGCAAGGGCAAGCCAAAAGAAAAAAGAAACGATCAAAACATGAAACGGCAGCGCCGAACGGGCGGGTCTCAGTCTGGCTTGAAGGCACCCCCGCGCGCGCATGTGCGTGTACCTGGCACGGCAAACCTCATCCCTGCTCGGTTTGAATCAACAGCAGAGCAGGTGCTGGGGGGCTTGCCTTTGTCAATGGAGGATGGCACCCGTTCATACTTCGTCGTGAAGGTAAAGGGGCGCTTGCATCGACATCCCATAGCCGTGACCGCCGGCGCGACGGCACACACGGGGGCCAACCCTGCACCACAAGGGCCTCATCGTCTCTGCCAGATCCAGATGCGTTGCATGCCAAGACGTGCCCGGTCGTCGAGCCCGGTCGTCGATTGCCATTTCGGGGATCTCGAGGCATGCATTCCTTGATTGATGCGCCATTAGGGGCTTTACTGCGTCAGGCAGTCCGCGCCCTCTTTCTACCCGCACACACACACACACGCACACTCTCCCTCTCTGCGTGTGTGTGTGTGTGTGTGTGTGTGTGTGTGTGTGTGTGTGTGTGCGCGTGTGTCAATCGATTCACACACTCGCTCGCCGTCGCCGTCGCCGTCGCCGTCGCCGTCGCCGACACACAGACACACACAGACACACACAGACACACAGTCTCTGTCTCTCTCTCCATCTCATCTTGGGGCATGTCCCGCTTTCGGGGGATTAGAGTCGCCTCTCTGCGACTGTCGCTTTTGACGTAACTGTCTCTCTTCATGTCCCCCTTTGGCATCAAAACCTCTTTTTACGACAGTGCGTACCAACACATCTCTCAATTCCATTGCATCTCCACCTTGATCAAACCCACACTTTGATACTCTCTCTGACACTGACGCTGACATTCTCATCCCCTCTACCCTAAACAGGCACTCTAACCACACTCTCTTCATCAACACCCACATCCACCTCAAACCTCTGCTTGCACTTTTTCCCCACGCGCGGATCCGTTTGCGCGCTTCTCTCTCTCTCTCTCTCTCTCTCTCTCTCTCTCTCTCTCTCTCTCTCTCTCGTTCTCTCTCTCTCTCTCGTTCGTGCGCGCGCTTCTGGCTGTGCGCGCTCGGTCTGGGTCAAGAGGCCGGTCTGGCAACTCGAGACGTCGGGTATCACCTTCACCGCCAAGCCCACATCGCAGTGCTCGGGTTTCTTCACCTCACCCCATCTCTCCATCGGGAGGAGGGGCCACTCGCGTTCGCGTGTGTGTGCGTTCGTTCGTGTGTGTGTCGTGTTCCTTGAAGATCCCGCTGGCACTCGCTGCCCTCAAGATCAGGTACGCAAGCCGCTCGGCACCCGCTACTGGCCCCTGGCTCCTCCATCCAGGCACTGCCTGCCTTTTCTACCTCTCTTTTCCGCCCCTGCATTTATGGCCGCTGCCCTTTTGGCTCGCATTCCACACACACAAACACACACAGAGACATTGCGCTTGTGTTTCACACACGGCAGCGCGCCTGCCATGCCTTTGATGTCCTGTGCGACCTGCTGCCTTGCCCAAACTTTGCATGTACCCTCTATACACCCGTCAAGCATGGGTGCTTTCCGAAAAATTCCATTTCCAACCTGTCCCCCTTGGTGCCGCTGCCGTTTTTTTTTTGTTTTTTTTTTTATGTGTGTGTGTGTGTGTGTGTGTGGCAGTGGTGGAGGTAACATGTTGTCCGGCATCATGTTATCCGGCATCAGATCACCGCATCCAACGAGTCACACCGAGTTTAGTTTTCCATCATGCTTCTCTTTTGGCAGCCCGTTTATCTTCCTTCTTTGTAACCCCCCTTTCTTTCTTTCTTTCTTTCTTTCTTTCTTTCTTTCTTTCTTTTTTTTTTTTTTCCTTTTGGCACACGCTCGTCTGTTCTCTTCATCTACAGAGAGACGGGAGTGACTTGAGGCTCACACCACAGCCACCGAGGCATAGAGAGGCCAGTGCATTAAGACACCAAGTCACCGACACGAAAACAGAAATGCATGCAAACACTTGATTGACAGAGATGCGCGCGAGTCGACGTTTTCTCACTCACTGCTCGGCTTGATGACGGCAATGATAGGCCAAGGACCCACTTGCAACACACAACAAGTTTCAACCACACATTCAAGAGTACTTTCCGACGCACCAACTGCACCAACAGAGACAAAGGTTGAGCACAGTGCTGGTGACGCACGCATTCTGGTTTGGTGGCTCGACACGTGATGCCCGGGAACAAGTTCCGCTTTTCTCGGTCCCCCCACCCAACTGGCGGTGCCTGTAAGCGCACGGCTTTCTTCATCGCTGAAAGGCCGTATTGATTCCAATCGACCCCACATCACCCTTTCCCAAAGTTTGGTACCCCCACCATGACCCGACACCGAGCCGCGCTCATCACGCGCAATGCGTCGCCCGCCCGACAACGGGCTCAATGTTGTCGGCACACTGCCAAACCCAACCCCGCAACCGGCTACTCGCGCCGCTACCGCTGGGCGGCCACAGCCTTGGCAGCCCTCGTCCTTGTGGATATCTGCTCCCTAGCCACCGTGACCGTCAACGCAGCCTGCCCCGAGGGCACCACTCGCTCCAATCTAACCCTCGAAGCTCTGGGCTGGGCCACCTCAACGGCCACCGCCAGGCATGCTGTTGGCGATACTGTCGACATGGATGCCCAGGTCCGGGCATCAGTCGCCGCCTCATCCTCTCCGTCTTCTTCGTCAAGTTCATCAACAGCCAACCCCTCCGGCCAGGCCAGCTCCTCCCAGTCTGCTGCCAATGCTCGGACCTCAGCCATCACCATTGGACCACCGGCCTTTGAGGGTAGCATTGTCGTCATGTCCAACGCCCAGGGTCAACTGGAAGTCTTTGTGCGTACCGCTGGTGCCGGCTCCAACTTTAAGTATGTGCAGACCCTCAGCTGCGACAGCCCCCACTGTTCAGACCCTACCGCCCTGGCCGACCCCATCTTTGTGACCAGCGACTCGGCTTCGGCTGCTCCAACCCCTGTCAGCCTCAACGTATCCAGCACCGCAGCTACGGCGACAACCTTCGCACCCCGATCAACCCCCACGTCGCCCGACGACCTGCCCGCCTTTGATTCAAGCGCCAACGCGCAGCGTCGCCGCAGACGCAGCAAGTCCCAGCGCCGTTCCCTCGTCTCGGAGACTGGTAGTAACACCCTAAATGATTCAGGGGCGGACTCGGATTATGCTTCGACTGTTGCCACGCCTGGTGCCAAGCAGGACCAGCCATCTTCTTCTCAGCTGCCAGCACACTCATACAGCAACAGCAACAGCAACAGCCAAGACAACGACAGCGACGCCAATGACAACGACTTTTTGGAGGAGGAGTATGAGGAGTACGGTGGGTTTGTCGCCAATGTCGCCGACCGCGACCCAAGCCATGGCTCTGTCGACGACGGCAACGACGACGGCGCGGACGACCAGGAAGCAGCCAAAACTCACATTTTCAATTTCAACGGCAACGACACCAATACCATCTCTGGCAAGGGCGCCATCGACAGCAAACCTGCAGATGATGTTGCCGGCCGCGGCTCGTTGGGCAGCCAAGGCGACGACGACCTCAATTCCGATGACGCGGACGTTGATGTGGATGTCGACGGTGACGGTATAGGCGATGGCGGCAATATTCGCGGCGGCAGCGCTGGGGATGTTGTGCCAGAGGAGGACACCCGTTGTGAGACGCGGCGCAGCTCGGTCCTTTCTCATCGCGACCTCTGGGTGCGCTCCAGTAGTGACCCAACCGTCGCCTTTTTCTCCTGGAACGCCTCAGCTAGCCGCTATACCTTTGTGCAAGCTGTCTATCTCGGTGGCCTTCAACCCCAGAACCACTTTGCCGATTTTGTCAGCGACACGGCCGCATCCGAGCTCTACATGGCGGTGGGCGCTGCCACCGCCGGTGAACGCATGACCGGCCTCGTCGGCTTGTATGCCCAGCTCTCCACCACATGGCGCTTCGTTGCTTTTATCCATCCCCTTGAAGACTCATTTGACTACCAGCAGTTTGGACTGGCCCTCGCCGTCACCACGGATCGACTCTTTGTGGCATCACTGGAAGAGGCCAGCCCCAATCAGCCTTGCAACGTGTCCCGGCTCTACCACTTTTCACTCTCCACCACGGCGCTTGGCGAGACGAGCGCCATCCAGCGCGAGCGCCTGAGCATCCCGGGTATCATTCAGGCGCTGGCCGCTACAGACCGCTTTTTGACCGTTCTCACCGATCTCAACGAGTGTTACTTGTACGGCATCACCAACGAACTCTTATTTAGTGTCACGCTCGAACCTCTGCTCCCCTCTCACCTGCACCACGTGCAACTAAGCAACACCCACTTGGCCGTGGTGCAGTCGGCTGCGGAATCCACGCAACTCCTTGTGGGTACCCTCTTCGCCTTGCCCGAGTTGGCCAGCGCGGGCTCGGCGCTCATCTCAGACGCCAAGGGATACCTCCGTGCTCCCGGCTATGCCACGTTTGCTTTGGGTCCCTACTCTCTCCTAGCTCCGGCCCTCATGCCCAACAGCAACGTCGATCCCATCTACGAGCTCTGTCTCACTACTTGCTGGGAAACCGATGACGAGGAGGACGGCACCGACGGCGAAGAGGACGGAAGCGATTGGGAAGATTCGAGCACAGCCCGACCAACCATCCCCAGTCCCACGAGCACGGTGCAAGGCACTCAGGGATCGTCATTCTTCCACGATACCGGGGTGGTTATCCTGGGTGCAGCCGTCACCTTGGCCGTTTTGATCCTGGGTGCCGTGGCTTTGTCTTTGTCCTTGCGTCGCCGGCGCTTGCATGGCTTTGAGTATAGCGATACCGGCGAAGAGGACGACGAGTTGTACTTTTTCACCAAAGTGGGCTCGGATCAAGACGTGAATTCCGATCTTCCCTCTACAGCCCCCGCACCGCCTCCGCACCACAGCGTCCATCACCAGCCTGGCAACGCTTGGGAAACCTCGCTCGACGGGTACGCCTATAATGTCGCCGTGCTTGCACGCCCAAATCCATGGATCGCATGCCCTGTCATAATCCCCCCCCCTCCCCGTTTTGTTGCGTTATTTGCATACACCACATTTGTTTCCTTACCATATGATGCACGTAGGGGCTCTTTTGATCCATGGGAAAATGCCAGTGGTCGATTCGATTCGGGCCCTTCTGAAGCGCATGATGATGATGCCGTAGCCGGCGCTCAATCGGCACCTGAAAAGCTACCGCCAACTAAACGACACACGGCTATGGAGAAGCTTGTGTTCAACCAGGCCGTGTCCAACGGCGACATTCAGCGTGTTGCAAAACTCGTGAATGGCGATCGCACGCTCTTGTGGGAGTACTTGGATTCCAGCGGCCAAACCTGTTTTATTCGTGCCATTCTCATGGTGAGTGCCGTGCTGATGGAAACCCTGCGCTTGTGTCCAACGAGCGGAAGTTGGCCTGGCCTTGATGATTCATTTGTTTTCTCGTGTGCTAGGCTCAGCGAGAGATGCTTCAGGCCCTGTTGGAGATGGCGGCTGAGTATGCCGAACTTTGCCTCAGCCGTGAGGACGTGACAGGCAAGAATGCCATGCATGTAAGTTTCTCTTGGTCTACCGCGAGTAGATGTGGGTGGTGCAGCAAGGTGACCCATGCATGCTTGGTTGTCCTTTGAGGTTGTGTGGGTTGACGAGCAAGGTGGAGCTTTGTACTGACCCCTTGGTCCTGACTTGGTGGTAGTGGGCCATCTGCGTGAGCGATGAGGAGGTTGTTGAGTTGCTTGCCAATGTGAGCCCTCACCTTTTGGTGTCCAAGACGAGCACCAACGGCGACACGGTCCTTCATCTGCTAGGCCGCGAAGACAACATTGAGGTTTGTGTCCACGCACGTCTGTTTCAGTGCACGCATTTCTTCCTTCGATTGATGTCTGGGTCCGGCTGGAGAGCGAGCCATGCAAAAAGATTTGTTCACGTCAATCTCTTTCTCTCCTCTTTGGGGCCGTGTAGATGTTGCGCTTTACGAGCAAATTGCGTTCTGGTTTGGTGGAGATGCGAATTATGGATATTAACGACAGCAACAAAACGCCACATGAGGTTGCTCAAGATGCGGGTGCTGTCGATACGCCCGCAGCCTTGCTTGAGCTGTTTCGGAAAACCATTCGGCCCAAGGAGACGAGTCTGGATGCGGTGAGCGCTGGGACACCACAGCTTGTTGGGGCCTGGCAGCCGGGAAAGGCGTCGAACGGCTTTGGGAGAGTTGATTCTGGGTATTCTGGATGACGTTGCGTCTGACTCACATTTTTCCTTGGCGGCGCTTGATTGATTTTTTTTTTTGTTTAAACCCATAGCGCAAGCGAATGCAGCGCACGCTGGCACAACGGCTGTATCGTGTGCGGTTCAACAAGAAAACAACGGGCCCCGGGGCTACATCTCCGGATAGCGTGAACGGGGTGTCACCTGACTTGAAGCTGGATCGGCTTGGTGTGGCGTCGTCGTCCTCCTGGGCTCCTGCGCCGGGCACGCTAGGGTTGGATTCTGCTCAACAGTATGTGAGTGGCAAGCAAGCTCAGTACGACTTTTGTGATCCGTTCCTCAGCAATCCGATGGAACCCGAACACTTAGTGCTGGATGAGCATCTTCTTGATTCGGCCACCATGGCGTTTGAGCCATCCTCCAGCCTGAGGGCTGGGGTGTTGTTTTCGGATGAGCAACTGACCGCGGCTTCTCACGCCTAAGGCGGTCGTGCGCGTTGTCGTTTTGTGTGGGCCATCAGGGGCTTGCCTTGTAGTTGTGTGTGTGTGTGTGTGTGTGTGTTTTGCTGTTCTCTTTTGTGACGCAGCTTGTTTTCTTAGGACAGGGGCAGGCTTTTGCAGCGCGCTCCTACTTGCATATGCATCGTGTCTCCTTGGCACCTTTGCTCTTTAGGCAAGGCGTTTGTGTGATTTGTGATTTATGGTTTGTGGTTCATTTATCTCCTTCCAGCGCGCCCTGATCTCGCTTGGTCGTTTTATGCGGCGGTGAGGTTTACTCTTTCTGCCGTTTCTGGGGGAGAGGGCGGGCGCGTTGATCGGCCACTGCTTGATTGTCTTGGCCGGTCTTGTTGGCGTCGATTGTGTGGTTGTTGGCATGTGAGCTTGTTTGATCTAGCCTTTTTCTTTCTGAGTCAGCTTTTCATTTCAGTCAATGTATTCTTGGTTTTTTCCTTTTGGACTATTGCGTGTTGTTTGCAGCGGCATGTTGGCGCTGGCAGATTTTTGTCTTGTCGATAGAGCGCAGATCTTTGTTCTTCTTCATCATTCATCTACCTTTTTCCAATGCCCTTTTTTTTTTCTCTTTTTTCTTTTCTTGTTGCTCTTGGATGGGTCGGTGAATCCAATTGAGCCCAGCAAAGGGGAGAGTCTTGATGCGTGCTTTGTTATCTCGGGAGCCCAAGCCGCGGACGGACTGTCTTGAGGATGATGCACTTCGCATGATTGATGCGCCCAGCGTGGCGCGTCGTCAGCTGTCAAAACGCGAGACCGCCACACACGGTTTATGGTGCGGCACTTGGCACTCGAGAGGTGTGACGTCAGACCTTCGACTGTGGGTGGAAAGGGTCATCAGGGTGTGTGAAGGAAAGCGATGAGGTACGTATGGAAAGGAATGGAAAAGTAGAGATTGAGTCATGTGCTTTGACCATTTCTGGGATAGTCCACGGGTATGGGAGAGGACCACAGGCAATCGCAGAATCAACCGTCTCGGCCGTTCCGAGCCCCCTCTCGCGCGCGCGTAGAGAGAAGGGAGAGAGGAGAGGGAGAGAGAGCGGGGAGTTTGAGGGAGTTTAAGAGTTTGAGAGGAGAGTTTGAGAGAGTTTGAGAGAGTTTGAGAGAGTTTGAGAGAGTTTGAGAGAGTTTGAGAGAGTTTGTGAGAGAGAAAGACTTTGAGGGTTGAGAGGGCCCAGGCCAATTATTCGAATAGGGGTGATTGCAGTCGCGTGACGGTTTTCCGGAGCAGGTCAGTGTGAGCTGATTTTTTTCATGACAGGAGTGAGGACCTGTGTTTTGTGCAGAAGTGGCAGCCGTGAATGACGCGCATGTAGGGCGAAGCAGGGTGAGTCCGGGGGCTCGAGAACAAGGGTGCATGTGTCTGCCTTGGACATGGACATTGACGTCACGGCGTCTTGTCACTCCAGAAGGATGAGAGTCGAGGGATCGAAAGAGATTGAAAGAGATTGAGAGAGATTGAGAGAGATTGAGAGAGATTGAGAGAGATTGAGAGAGATTGAGAGATTGAAAGAGAGATTGAGAGAGATTGAGAGGGATTGAGAGAGATTGAGAGATTGAAAGAGAGATTTAGAGATTTAGAGTGAGATTGAGAGGGATTGAGAGAGATTGAGAGGGATTGAGAGAGATTGAGAGAGATTGAGAGAGATTGAGAGAGATTGAGAGAGATAGAAGGAGAGACGTCCAGACAGAGAGTGGAGGTGTTGCAGAACTCGCAGTCGGGTCCCCCCTTTTCAGACATTTCGGGGTATGGATGAGCTCAGAATCTGCCAGACATATAAGCGCGCGAGAGCGAGAGCGACAGAAGGGGTGTGATAAAGGGTCCTTGCTATGAATGCGTGCGTGAGTGTGTGCGTGTGTGTGTGTTCAAGCAGTCAACGCTGTTGGTGTCGAGTGACGTCGAAAACCTTTGGGGAGGGGGGGTTGGGTTAAGACGAAAAAAGGGAAAAAAGGAAAAGAGCAACAGTGAGCAGAAGAGCAGGTGAGAGAGAAGAGGAGAGAAGAGGAGGAGAGGAGAGAGGAGAGAGGAGAGAGGAAAGACGAGGAGAGGAGAGACGAGAGGAGCGGAGAGAGTCGAAGAGAGAGAGAGAGAGAGAGAGCCGAAGAGAGAGAGTCGAGGAGAGCACAAAGAAATCTCTTCCACCATCTCTCTCTCTCTCTCTCTCTGTGTGAGTCTCACATTTTTCTCTGCAGCAGGACGTGTGTGGTAAGTGCAACACTAACGCTTTGCTTTGCTTTGCTTGACACACACGTATATAAATGGCAGCGCCCCTGTGTGGTTGTGGTGGTGTTTTGGTATTGGATTGATGAGGAGGGAGGGGAGGGGGATCCTCGCGTTGGGGTTGGAGCAACGTGCATTTGGATCGGGTGCAGGCTTTGAACCTGCAGAGGTGAAAGGATTGGCATTTGAGGTTTTTTTTTTTTTTTTTTTGGCAGCGGGGCTTGTTTAATATGGCAGCCGGTGATCTGCGAACAGATCAGTCGCACAGATACACGCGAGCATGCGTTTGCGCACACGCGTGCGCTCTCAAACACACGGCCACACACGGCCACACACGGCCACACACACACACACACACACACACACACACAGGATCAAGAGTGAAGCGCGCACCACATACTCTCCCTTCCCTTGTCTTATATCATCTTGTGCCTCGCTGCCTGGTTCGCTCCCAAGCTCTCTGATCAACTTGTTTCTCATGTCTGGTGCATAATGATC
>NW_001865058.1:536552-548889 GCF_000002865.3 Monosiga brevicollis MX1
GTCGGCAACCACAGGCCATGGCAGCCCTGCGCGCCACCGTTTGGTTGGCGCTGGCCCTTGCCGCACACATATCAGCGGCCCCCATCAGCAGTACCGTGGATCTCTTTGGCTACAACAGCCCTGCAATGATGGAAAAGATCACCTTTGTTGTCGACCAGCTCCCCCTCGCCAGCCAACCCCAGGTCCCGACCTCCAGCCGCGACCTTGGCGTGACCGTTCAGCCCTTGGGGACCGACGGGTTTATCCTGTCCGACCCCTACCACCAGGGTGCCACCTTCTTCGATGGGGCTGCTTCCTACCCCATGGATGTACCCGCTGCCATCTCTGGCATTCGTTGCCTGCTGCGGGATGGATCGGCCTTTGTGTTCAGCAACGACACGCTGAGCTACGTGAGTGCCGATGGCCAAAACCTGTCGAGCGTGTGGTTTGTTCCGCTGGCGCCATTTCGAAGTGGTGGCATGGACTTTGCGTGCGATCCCAGCCAAGCAGATCCGACCGTCTTGATTGCCACGCAGTCCCGACTGGCACCCCGCGGGGCGGCGGTGCTTGAGAGCCAGATGTTCCGGTGCACGCACAGCGTGCAAAACGGGACCATGGGGTGTCGGGCATCTATTTACGTGCGTACATCCCGCTTCTTCTATACGCCCGACAACGTCATCATGGCGGCAGACCTCGTGTCTGGTGTCAGCATGCTCACGGGCGGATCCGAGGTGTTGTTCCCCAACCAACCACGCGAGGGATCGGAGCTCCAACATGCCGGTCCCATCACAGACTGTGTCCTCATTCAACCCAAGTCGGCCGTGTTCCCGCTCAGCATTGACTTTTCCGTGGCGGTGACAAGCTCGCAGCTCGAGTTGTTCAACCTGGCCCCGCGCGACTCGTGCCGACCAATGGGGTCACCAGTCATGCTGCCCATGACGATCGAGTCGACGCAGCAAGCGGCAGTGTACTCTTTGACGCAAAACGGCACGATGGGGCTGCTGGTGCTAGAGCCGGATGCGAGCTGGAAGAGCACCGACCCATCCATGCGGGAGGTGTTTGTGTATGCGGTGGGCTTTGACATGGCACGGGACACGGTGACGGTCAACTCGAAGGAGCCGGTTCACCTGACTGGCGTCGGACTGAATACACACACTTTTGTGGTGGTACAGGAGCAGTTGCTGGTCGTCAAAAACTCCTCAACGTCCGCAGTTCACCGCCGGAGCGCGACGCAGGTCGCGAATAAGGCGAGCAGCCTGGCCGAATCCACAGACTCGGCGACGCCTTTGGTCACCCACGTCTTTGGCGTCTCCCGCTCAGTCGTGCTTCTGACGTCCTCCACCGGCAACCCCGAGGGGAGTGCACGGGGCTCTTCCAACGCGATGGGCCTCAATGTGGCTCTGCCCTTGTACATTGTCGTGGGCGTGCTCGTCATTGCGGCCATCATCTTTTTGGTCCGGTATTCGCCTTCCTCGCGAAGCCACATTCTGCAAATTTCCCGCAAGTCGGACTTGCGCTTTGACGACGACTTTGAGTTTAAGGTGCAGCAGCCCTTCCTACCTACCTCGCTCAAGGTGCCCGGCATCGAGGCGGATACAGACTACGCTCAAATGATTGCTCGGTATCTTGAAGACGCTGCCCGGGCCTTGACCTCTCCCAGCAATTTCGAGGTGTACGAAAGCGAGGACTTTCTCGCTCGCTTCGCCAAGCTCACACACAGCTTAGAGCTCGAGATGCAAAATGACATGGGCTATCCCCGCATGGACTACAAGCTCGTGGCCGCCTCCCTCCTTCGGGCTAGCCATCTGTACATTTGCTGCCGGTCCGTGGATCCCAACACGACCGTGGCCCCGCTTCCCGCCAACTTGGAGAGTCTCCTGCGCATCATTTGCCAGGGCGAAGACCTAGCAGGCGAGCCCGAGCTTTGGGAGGCAGACGAATACATGGGCCTCTACGTCACCGTCCAAAACAACCTCATCCAGGAAATGGACCTCAAGCAAATGGACATCAGCGGTCTTTACTCGCTTGCCTATTACTGGATCCGTGCACTTGACATGGCCGCCGGTAAGGGCTTGCCATTCTCGCTTTGTCCGGCGCGGACATGCCCGTGCCGCTGGCGTCTCACTGGTTCTCTCCCATCAATCCTGAGTCCAGCCCGCCGACTCACATTTCCCGCCTCTTTATTCCGTGGTTTTGCTCGCACACCTCGCAGCCAATCAGAAGAAGAATCACAGCAAGGCAGCCTCTGAACAGGCCTGGGTCCTTCTCAAGATGTTTGCCCGTGTAGCTGGTTTGGAGCCTGAAGATTTTCTCCTCCTGGAAGAGACGGGCCTTCGAGGACAGGCCTTGTCCACGCGTTTGATTGATATGAGCTGTGTACGTGGGCGACAGCCTGACCTGCGTGCTTCCTTGATCCAAACCAGTGCTGCAATGGCCTGTGTGTCGAGGGCGCCCTGATGTCACTCTTGTTGCGCTGCTTCTATCTTTGTCAATTTTTTCTTTAGGACGACGTGGTTCATCACTTCCTGACAAGTCTGCCCACTGCAGCTTGCCACAAGGTTTGTGTGTGTCATATCGTTGAGCCGCGTTGTTTCCTCACGTCAATGGGCGGGGGAGGGGGTTTCTGCATTTTTGGTTGACAGACTGTTTGTCTTCTTCTTTGGTGCCACAAACTGATGTTTTGATTTTGCGGGTCCTTTTGTCGCTTGCAGCTGTTGAGCACGGCCAACAAGTATCCAGTCATTGAGGCCATGTTTCAAAACGTGGACAGCATGCAAAAGTGTTGCTACTTTGCCATCAGTGCCGCTTGTCGACGCGTCTCCCACGATTTGAAGATTGATTTGTTTGCCACGTGCCGCCAGCGTTTCTACTTTGACACGTGGATCGCCAAGGTGGTCGGTGCCACCATCAAGACGGGTTGGGATGCCGAGGACGAGATGGCCACGCGGAACATTCTGGATCTGTTTGCGCAGGTGGAGGCACCGGGCCACGACTCGGATTCCCATCCAATTTTTGCTTGGTATCTTCTTCTGGATCGTCAGTGCCGCACGTACCACACCAGCTTGCCCTGCACGCGCGAGGCCATTCATGTGGAGGAGTCCAGCAAACGTCCCAAGCGGTCGGAGCAGCCCAAGTTTTGCGAGCACTGCTGGAAGCTGGTGACCATGGCTCAAAAGCCCGAGATCTATCCTCAGTTTGTCAAGCAATACCCCACCATCAAGAACTGCTTGAACAAGCGCGACACTCGCGCTGCCAAGAAGAGTGCTTCACCGCACGCGGCACCACCCATGGAGGTGCCGTAATCCTTTAAGTTTTTCAAGTGATGAGGCCTTGTGGGTCTGCCTTGCTCCACAGGCCCCGTGTTTTGTTTTTCTTCATGTTTCTTTCCCTTGAGTTTTGGACCTTTGCCTCTTGGCGCACCCATGGTTTTGTGTAGTCTGTTGAATGTTGAGATAATATTTTCCCTCTGATATTGAAGACAACCTTTTGTGCTTGTGCTTGTGCGTGTGTGCGTGCGTGTGTGTGTGTGCGCACGTATGGAAGCAGTGCCGTGTACCGGTTGGTGATGAATCAGCTTGCTTTTCATTGCCCACCGTGCTTTTTTTTGTTTTCTTTTGTTTTTAGAGCTTTCTCTCCCTTCCCCTCTCTCTCTCTTTTCTCTTTTTTTTTTCTCTCGCTTTCTTCCTTTCTTCAGTCAGCATGTGTTTTAGTACAAGGATAGTTGATTGTTATGAGACTGTGTCATGCAAAGGTAGAGGGCCTCTTGCCCACAGGCGCGCCAGCCGATCCAGATGCATCTGATCGCACCGACCGCCGTTTTGATCATTCAACACACCAACAAGGCTTGAGTCGCCCTAAGAGGTCATAAGAGGAGCGTGTTCGTTTTCCGGGAGTAACGTAGATACGTGTGCGTGATTACTAGTGGAGGAGCAGGGGGTCAGAGAAGGGGTAGCGAATGGAGCGGAGTGCAGAGATGCGAGGCAGTTTTGGTTGATAGTGGTGGATAATCAAAGGTAAATTCAAAGGGTATCAGAGAGAGGCTTGCGGAACGGGATATTCAAAGAGACTAGGTTTGAAGAATGAGAGGCAGGCACATGCCCACCACCCCAAATTCGTGGGTCTGAGAGGTGGAAGAGAACAGAGGGAGAGAGTGTGTGTGTGTGTGCGAGAGAGATAGAGACACCAAAAAAGACAAAAGAAAGAGGCGCAAACAAAAGCAAGAGAGAGAGAGAGAGAGAGAGAGAGAGAGAGCGTGTGAGAGCGGAGTGACATTACTTTTTTCCCTTTGCAACAACAAGTGAGTGCAAGTGTGTGTGGGCGCCGAATGGCAGCGAGTGCCGTTGGGGTGGGAGTCCCTGGTTTGGCGGACTTGTCGGCCTCCGTCTTGATGAACGCGACCCTCGGCGTTTTGTTCTGCCATGCTTCTTCCCCTCCCGCTCTCCAATCTTTCTCGTCTCCCTCCCTCCCTCTCTCTCTCTCTCTCTCTCCTCTCTCCTCTCGCCCTCGCTCATGCTCGGCGGGTTTTTTTTTTTTTTTTTTTTTTTTTTTGGGCAGAGGAAGCTGAAGACGAGTCCGTTGAGTACGACCTTCCTGCGTGAATTGAGCCGGCACGATGAAGGTGTCGGCCGTGGTGCTCGTCACCCTCGCGCTCTTCTCGGTGTTGGCTACTTGTCAAACCACTACTCGTCAAACCACTGCAACCATCGATCTTTACAACCAGGACGACCCCGATCGACTGGACAACGTCACCTTTGGCATCGACCAGCTCCCCGTCACCAGCCAACCCCAGGTCCCGACCTCCAGCCGCGACCTTGGCGTGACCGTTCAGCCCTTGGGGACCGACGGGTTTATCCTGTCCGACCCCTACCACCAGGGTGCCACCTTCTTCGATGGCACCGCTTCCTACCCCATGGATGTACCCGCTGCCATCTCTGGCGTTCGTTGCCTGCTGCGGGATGGATCGGCCTTTGTGTTCAGCAACGACACGCTGAGCTACGTGAGTGCCGATGGCCAAAACCTGTCGAGCGTGTGGTTTCCTCTGCTGACGCCATATCGAAGTGATGGCATGGACCTTGCGTGCGATCCCAGCCAAGCAGATCCGACCGTCTTGATTGCCACGCAGTCCCGACTGGCATCCCGCGGGGCGGCGGCGCTTCAGAGCCAGATGTTCCGGTGCACGCACAGCGTGCAAAGCCGGGCCATGGGGTGCCAGATGACTATGCATGCGCGTTCATCCCGCTTCTTCTATACGCCCGACAAGGTCATCAGGGCGGCGGACTTCATTCCCGACGAGCTCAATAGTTTGCATGATCACGCCAAGGTGGTCTTCCCCAACCAACCACGACAGGACACGGAGCTCGATACTGCCGGTCCGGTCTCAATATGCAATCGTATTCAACGCAAGGCGGCCGTGTTCCCGCTCAGCATTGACTTTTCCGTGGTGGTGACAAACTCGCAGCTGGTGTTCCTCAACCTGGCCCCGCACGACTCGTGCCGACCAATGGGGTCACCAGTCATGCTGCCCATGACGATCGAGTCGACGCGGCAAGCGGCAGTGTACTCTTTGACGCAAAACGGCGCGATGGGGCTGCTGGTGCTAGAGCCGGATGCGAGCTGGAAGAGCACCGACCCATCCGTGCGGGAGGTGTTTGTGTATGCGGTGGGCTTTGACATGGCACGGGACACGGTGACGGTCAACTCGAAGGAGCCGGTTCACCTGACTGGCGTCGGACTGAATACACACACTTTTGTGGTGGTACAGGACCAACTACTGGTGCTGTCAAGTAAATCGGACACCTCATTGAAGGTTGTTCAGGTTCTCGGAGTCTCCCGCTTAGTCTCGAGCCCCTTGACCACCGTCTCTCCATCGCAGTCGTCAGGCTCGCATCACCCGGCCCGATCACCTGGCGCTATTGTGGGATATGTTCTCTTTGCCGTATTCGTGGGTGTTGCCTTCACCTATCAACTTAAGAGGCGAGCCCGCAATCAATTTTCGCGCGTTTACACCGAGCTTTCTGATTGTCAACTCAATGCGCCTCCCTACACGGAAAATACTCTGGACGAAAAGAAGATGCAGGACGAAGCGCTTGATGAGCATAATGGAAATGAATAACCTCATAACTTGTCAGGCTCTTGTACAAGGCTTTGATAGGAAGTCTGTTTTAGTCCAAGTGCTGCTGCAGGTCAGCCGTATATTCATCTCCCCCTTTTGATTGATTGTGGGCTTGCCATTTTTTGTTTGTTTTTGCCGTGGGCAAGCGTGTGCATCCGTGCGTGTGTCTGTGTGCTTGAGTGTGCGTGTGTATGTGTGTGGGTGTAACAGACATCTCGGAGTGTTCGAAGTGTGGGTAAACTGGGTTAGAATCGGCATCGAGGGCGCCTCGTTGTGTGCCGTCCTTGCAATTCAAGGCGTCTTTGCTGTATTGCCGCCATCCAAACACACCCTACATGCGCAGGGCCATGCGTGACAACATCCTTTTTATGTTAAATAAAGACAACAGCTCATCTGTCGTAGAATCACACACAAGCTGCCAACAGGCTTCGCCTGACATTTCGACACCACTCAGAGTCGATCATATTGACTAGGGGCCGACGTGATTAGCTTTTCAATCAGCCTCTTACGACCCACGGTGGGCCAGGTGGTGTGGTCCAGACCCACCCAAGACAACAAACATTCCGAGTTGAGGTGATTCCGGATCATCTCCACCAGCGTACGGTCGCTGACTAGCATGCTCGACTTGACGACATCATTGAGCTCTAGGACGTAGAGGCCATTGGGAAGGGGGGCGACGTGCACGCCCGGTCGTCCCGCGTTGGCACCCATGTCGCCAGGTGCATCATACCAGAAGAGGTTCATCCTCAGTAAAACTGGATCGCTGGGCACGTCCACCAGCGATTCGCCACCCTCTTGCTCCAAAGTCAAGTCATTGCCTGCCACAATGGCCTCCACAGGCGGAGCGCCCGCTGGCATGACTACGCACTTGAGATAGAATGACGGCGATAAATATACTCGGTCATCATCGGGGCGGGACAGCGCCCGATATCCCAGCGGACTCTGGCGGGTTAAATCTTCAACAAACTGCTCAAACTCGAGCCGTCCGGCTGCCTTGCCACAGCGGTGGATGTGTGCCATCACCACGCCATGGCCGCGCGTCCTATTCATGGCAATGGTCAACGGCTTGAGCATCCATGCCCCAAGCATAATGGCAAGCAGGGGCGCACCAACAACAACCAAGCAAAGCCAGCTTCAAGAGCGATCAAAGATGACAACTGCTGTGCTTCAAAAACAAGCCGGCCGGAATAGTCCAACGCCGTGGAGGAGAGGTGCAGGTGATTCACCAAGCGCCTTGGCACCAAAGAAAACGAACCGGTCTAAACGTTGGATGTCGCCAATCAAGGTGGTGTCCACTTTGAGGCGCACCAACGATGTAATGGGGGGATCGCCGCGATCCACGCCAAGAAACATGTTGCGGAGCAGCATGGTGGCCACAGCATGCCGGCGCCGACATGCTGGTGGCGGCTGAAGGGCAGGAGCAAAGCTAGCCTCGTCCTAAACAACCCATGAAAGAGTACGAAAGCCAACCACAAAGTGAGGGCCTCAAGGCGATGTTGGCTTGACTCAACAGGTCACGTGAGCTGGACCGAACCATCAGGCAACATGTCCAACCTCATCGATCCCACAAGATTGTTCATTGCGAAGTTGCTGATTGGTGAGATGCGCCACGTGCTGGCGCCCATGTCTCCAAGCTTGACGCTCGCGACTATTGGGATCGTCAATCGGGGCTTGTACAGCATGCGTGCTCAGGATGCCATCAAATTCGGAGCGAGTAAAGACCGATATGCGGTTGGTACTGGTCTTCGGCACGACAGTGCAGCTGCCAGGGCTCTTGCTCGGCGAAGACGAGTTTGCAGAGGCGGGCGGTTCGGATTGCATGTGTGGTCGAACGCTGTAGACGTGAGTTCCTGCAAGGTCGCGGAGGACGATAAGCTGATCCGAAAAAAGGGAACTTTCGCCACTGCCGGCATTTTGAGGATCCTCGATCACGGTGGCCAAGGTGTGACTGCCCAAGCCCCATACTGAGACAGAGGCGCTGTCCGTAGCTCCTGTCAGCAGGCCAGCGACCAGACGAGTAGAGTGAAATTGGAGTCCGTCAAAAAAAATTTACCAACAAGTGTGTAACTGCTTGGGTGTTTGGAGCAGCTCGGCGATAACCTACCCGTGGCAAGAGCAGCAGCCATGCGTTCGAGATGATCGGGCGCAGACGCTTCTGGTTGAAGCGTGGCCGTGCATCGGCCTGTTGCGAGGATGTTCATGAGGAGCAAGCTCGCAGCTTCTTGCACACGTAGTGATGGTGAGCCCGTGGGTGTGGCTACGACAAAGGGAAAGCCCGCTCAGTTACAGCTCGCGCAGCATTTCATGCGTAAATATTTGTATGCACAATACAGCCTGCTTTCCCTCTGAGGCGGCCGCTCAAAGGCAAAACAGAATCATCCCACCTTCTTTGTTGTGGAGCCGATGCATGCCGTCCTTGACAATGGACCAGCTAGCAATCATAGCTGCCGCGTCGCTACCTCGTCGCTCGCGAGCTGGTTTTCCCATAAAGCCGGCCGCCACGGCCTTGAGCAAAAGATTTCGGTATTCATCGCGTTTCACAAGAAGCTAGATGGCACAACGAGGAGGATGTGGCCAGATTTGACCGCAAGTACAAGTCAGAATACAAGTGATGCGGTGCCCAGCACGCACGAGTTGATTGCGGCATCAAAAGGCTTGTCCAGGCGTTCCTGACAAACCTTATCCTGACGTAGCCAAGCCATTAGGCAATGGAAGGCTGCCACAATGATGGAGTGGAGATAGCGCGTTTGCTTGGGTGGTGGCTGCTGCAGTGCTTCGGTAATGTAGTCCACAACTGTGCGCAGGAACGTGAGCACGCTGTCTGCCTGACAACGGATGAGACACTCGTGATGCCGTGCCAAGCTTTCAAGAAGCGCAAAACATCCGAGTGTGACGTTGTACTCCCATTGCTTACTAAATAAATGCGGCGACAGCATAAGGCAAGGACAACGTCAATCACAAAATGTCAAGACCATGTTGCCCTTGGTGAAGGCGCAAAACTGATATGCACCGACCTGCAGAGCAATTCAAGGATGCTTTGAAGGATGCGGGCAACAAGAATGGGCGGTGGCGGTGGCGGCGGCGCCGGTACAGCACCATGTTCCGGCACTGAGGGCTCAAGACCGACTCGAGTGTGCTGGCGACCAATCTTTCGCATCATCTGTGTGGCCCAGGCTGCTTCGGGAAAAGACTGCTGGCGCGGGGTTGTCTCGGCGTCTGACTCAGTCTGTGGCTGGTGTTGGTCGGTGTGTAAACTGTGGGTTTTGCGATCCTGCCAAGGCAAGTCAGGTGGGCTTGAATAAAAAAACGAGAACAAAAAAAGGCTTCATTCTGACAAACAGGTCCCGCGAACGAGGCCTAGGTGGTCTTTCTCTTGTCACGGCATACAACTTACCAAATTGCGACGGCGTGTGGCGGGCGAGAGCCAAACCGGCGCCACGCGATCACGCGCATGCACTCTCATGGTGGCACGCACCGACTCGTCCTCGGCGGCCAGTAGTTGCAGAGCTCGAAAATACGCCTATAGCAAACCAGAAGGTGGGTGGCGGTGTCAGGCAATGGGTCGTGTCTTGTGAAAATAAAGCAGCAAAGGGTCCCACAGACCAAGGGATGGAGATCGGCGATCTGTGATGATAACACCAGCAGAAGCAGATGTGCAGGTACAAACCAGCATGTTGATGGCATCAGCTTCTTTGCGAATGCCTTCGAGGAGAATGTCTCCAATGCGCACGGTCACTACGCTGAGATTGAGCTGGGAGTCAGCGGCTTGGTTCAAATCGGTGCCAGCAAATGTGGGTAGCTCCACATCAGGGTAGTGGAGGGGAAGACAGATCATGCTCTCAAGCAAAGAAATAGCTGCACGGCGCAGGCGAGGGCCAAAGCTCTTGTCCTCGCCACACAATACCATGCGGCAGGCTGATACAATCGGGAGGACCAGAATCAGAAGGCCAGGGACGTCCAGCAAGAATATGCCGTCCAGATTAGGGATGACTTGGCGTAGGATTGAGGGATGACGAAGGCCACGAATGACGAGGGCGAAAATGCGATCCAACAGATCCTGAGCAGAATGATCCATCATTAACAAAGGCGGCAACCAGAGATGAGCATAGAGCAGTCACTCAAGCCACGCATGTCAGCACATGACCCTTGTTTGGAATCTCATCGGTGTGATAACTGCAGGAATTCAAGGACTCACCTCTGACAGATCTTGGTGATGGAATTGTGTCTTGCACAGGATTCGGCAAATGGTGCCGAGGGCCTACGTACGTAGTAGGCCAACGCCAGAGTCGTGCCAAGTTGCCAAGTCAAATTCAGGGCGAATGAACGAAAACGAGAGGCAATCATCCATGAAACGGGGCCTCACCAAAGCACGCCCGTCTGTGTAGTCATCCGAGGCATCCGAGTCAGCGCTGAGTTGGGCTGATTGCAACAACCAATCACCCAGCAGTTTGAATACTGAGCGCCCACTGACACGTCCCAATAGTGGCAACACCGTGGGAAATGAGCTGCTAGACTTTGGGGGACGGGAAAGAGCCAACCGAATACCAATGGGGACACGAGGAGCTGTGTCCAAACCTGGGTGGGGGCACGCCATGTGGGACGGTTAGCAAGTCGGAGGCAATTGTATTGAGGCCGTGCATCATCTCCAGAAAAGGTTCTACAAAGGACAAAGCATGGCAGGTTTAGACAGGTGCTTGCGCAAGGGATGATGAGAAACATTAAAGCCCAGCTGGCACTGACGTGGCGCAAGTGGCGTCAACGACTCCTCAAGACCGGGTGTCATTGCGCGCGCTTCTGGTGTAGCCAAGGGAGGTCCCAAAAGATGGAACATGTGCTGCCAGCAATGAAGCAAGACTTCGACTGGCATTGCTTTGATGCTGCCATCTACAGACTAAGGGAGTCAGCAGGAAGAGCAAGCATGAACAGGAGGGATGGAAATGAAACAGAAAGCAAAACGAAATTGAAATTTGGAGATGGAGGTCAAGTTTGCTGCGACGGGGACGAGGATGTGAAAAGAATACCTCAAGGGCCCGACAGACATCGAGTTCTTGTTCAGGATGCCGTTGAGAGGTGACGATGACTAGCCGCTGGGTGAGGCTGCGCGTGATCTCACACCACCAGACCACTGTTTGTGGTCGATGGCGCCAACGACGAAAGTGGGTCCGTAGCCTTTGCCACAGCTGACTGTCAGGAAAGCACACTAGGCATACCTGGGTGTGGTCAAAAGGATGGGATATGTGAGTCGTATGCCCAGAAGAAACCAAGCCCGGGGTTGCCTGAAAAAGAAAGAAAGAGAAAAAAAAAAAAAAAAACAAAACAAAAAAAAAAAAAAAAACAGAGCTAAGGTTGGGCATACCTTGACCCAAACTTCCAAAAGCACGCGGACGAGGTCATTGGAGAGGTGGTCGGCAAGTTCGTGGGTTTGGACCGGTTGATGAAGAAGACCATCAGCGACGCTCATCAACACCGCCAAAAGGTTGTTCAAGGCTGATGGCTGGAGTGTTGCAAACGATAGATTGCTCCAACAGTCGAGAATACTAGCGTCCAATCCAACCCCACAGAGAGAATGGGATGTGATGTAAGCCACGGGCACCGATGGGAGTCGCACATAATTATGCGTTTGGCTCGGCAAGGGCGGGTTCCAAAGGCGGCGTACCGTTTGCAGAGGGCGACATGTTTTGGGGTGAGGGCAGTCGTAGCGGCAACGTCTGTGCGAAACAACTGGCTGAGGTGGTGGACAATGGTGATGGAGAAGACGTTGGGGTCGTTAATCACGGGTTCTGGGGTATTGGCGTGTAGCTGGAGCCATGAACAGTAAAGCTCGACCGATTTGCGGATCAGCTCGTGATATGACAGCGGCAGGGCCAGGCTGGCCGCGATGAACTCTTGAAGCCATTTTACCTAGCGTGTAGATGTGTCCGAGCAACGATCAAAGAGTGGGTGACCAAGAAATGAAGAGGGGAAGCAGCTGAGGTAGATGGGGACAAGGGAGCAAGCCATCTTGATTCGGGAGCCAAGCTCAAGGCTTGAGTTTACCTGAAAGGGGGATCGTAGGCGACTGACGGCGGCGGGATCAGCGGAGAAATGATCAATGGTCATTTGGATCATCTGATGCTTTTGCGCCGCCTTGAACAAATCCAGCACGCTCTCTAGCGGATGGACCGTGGCAAATGGGACAAACAGTTCGGTCATTGACAGCGAGGGGAGGCAGCAAGAGCAGAGAGAGAAAGTTCAAGCAAGCCTCAG
>NW_001865058.1:548939-572047 GCF_000002865.3 Monosiga brevicollis MX1
CCAGCACGCAAGCTAGAGAGCCAAGTAGAAAGCAGGAGGAAAAAAAAAGCCCCGGGACTCAAGAGGAAGGCTATCAGACTGACACCCACTGTGCCTCGATGCCATTCAGATGCCAGAGCCACGAAGACCAGACCCGCCCAGTCACCGGCCACGAAGTGCAGCAGACCCGCCAAGTCGCAGGCAAATGCAGCTCAGAGAGAGAGAGAGAGAGAGAGAGAGAGAGAGAGAGAGAGAGAGAGAGAGAGAGAGAGAGAGAGAGAGAGAGAGAGAGAGAGAGAGAGAGAGAGAGAGAGAGAGAGAGAGAGAGAGAGAGAGAGAGAGAGAGAGAGAGAGAGAGAGAGAGAGAGAGAGAGAGAGAGAGAGAGGGAAATGGAGACTGAGAGATTTAGAGAGAGAGAGAATTTTAGGATTTAGAGAGAGAGATTTAGAGAAAGAGAGAAGAGATTTCAAAAGAGGGGTGACTGGCCATTCTCCCGCTCATCGGTTGAATCAGGGCAGCCGGGGGATTTGGATTGTCATTGACAAGTAAAGACGGTTGAATTGGCCACACTCGACTCTGCCAAAAACTCTTGAATACTCGTTTAAAAGGTCGAGTAGAGGCGCCCCGACGCATCGACGATCGACCACGAATGAGACGCAGTTGTTATGGCCCGATAATGCAAGGGGTTTACACGGGGCCTCGGCCCATGTTCTCAAAGTTGGGGCCCTGCTCTGCCTCAAAGGTGATGGCAAACTTTCGCAAAATCCATCGCTTATCCAGGCGCTCCATGTCGCGTTCCACTTGAAGGCGCGCAATGACACGGCGCTCGGCTGATAGACGGGATTTGATAATTAGAATCCAAGTGACGAGCATGAAGATGATGACCATGGCAAACGCCACAGTCCCCATGTAGTCAAAAATTTGCTTGACGCGCGAAGGCCAGGTCGCATACTCGTCCAACAGCACTGTCATGGCTGACAATTGATGTCGAAAGGGGCCGCAGCCAGACGGACACACAGCACACAGCTCCCCAAGCGTGGTTGCCACGCCCGCACTATAGGGCCCTTCCTCTTGCAGCAAACACACAGTCTCAGAGGCATTGAAGTCTTCCACCAAGCAGTCTGCGCACGTGTGCGTGTTTGAGGAACAGGTGGCACCCGTCAGCGCCCCAGCCTCAATCCAGCGATCAGCATTGTCCATCTCAAAGCCCGAGGGCACAACCCTTTAGCGCGCGCGCACACACACACACACACACACACACACACACACACAGCCAAGGCGCGTGAGCAATACTGGTCCACCATGCACAAAGTCGCAAGCGCGCCGCATCCTTTTCCATCGCATGACTGACTGGGTGATGCTGTAACCAAGAGGGAGTGTGATGCAAAGCATTGTAAACAGCATCATGAAGGAGATGAGCGTGCCCAGGCTGTAAGTGGCACGAAAGGCGACCTCTGGCGGCGCGCAAAACTGCGAGTTGAAGCAAAATATCAAAAGCAACCAAAGGATCAAACAAGCGAGCAAATCCCGAGACCACAGTGAGCAGAAGAATGGCGTTCAGGAGCCCCTGCTGTGCCCCAAGGTCCGTAGGACTCACCCGCATAGTGGAGAAACGCTTGCAGTAAAAAAGAACCAGGTGTTTGGCAGCGGCCAAAAACGGCAGCAAAGGGCAAAAAAAGGCACCAAACCACACAATGGCCTGCGTCCACATCAGCTCCAAAGTACTGTCATATCAGCAAAAGCCTCATGTGAGTGATCGAGTGCGGCTGCCAGCAAAGATGAAGTTCGGCAAACGCACCACTTGATTGTTTGGAAACGCGCCGTCGGCAAGTACCTAAGGACGGCCAGAGCAATGCAGCGTCAAGTTGCGCGCTCGCCTCGGAACACACTCGATACACTGTTGCTGCGTACGCACTTTCGAAACCAGGTCGTCTTCTCGTAAAGGGCCTTGCGCACAGGGTCGATGAAAAGCGAAGTCATGATCTCGACGATAAAGTTGATGACCACAAATGTATCTACAAGGTCAAAGGCCGGCGTTTCAGGCATGGTCGTTTAGGAAGTTGACTCGCGGTTCGGCGTGGACCGGCCCAAATTCAAGACTTACAAACTTGTTGCCCGACATAGGTTTCCCAGCACATGCGATTGCCGCGATTGATGAAGTAGGTGTAGAAAAATGCGTAGAGACTGCCGATACGCAAGATGATGCTCCTAATCAAACGTCAGCAGTACGAGCCGTGAGAGTACCGCCCAAGCAATGTCACGCGCGCATCATGACAACAATCGAAGCGCACCGGCCAATGGTCCATTGGATGCCTTCCAGCGGCGTGCGCCAATCCTCTTTCCGGGCCAAGATTTCAAAGGAAATGGGCACAGCCTTGATTGGGCAAGCGTGTACACCCGCGACGTCAGCACACTAATTTATGGTCACAAAAGATCAGATCCCACTTGATTGGAACGCTCAAGTGGTCGTACCTGGTTCAAAATGCTCACGATGATGGAGGGAACGAGCTGTTCGGCCGAGTTGGTACTATCGGCAAACGCTGCGACGGCCTCGGTAATGGCGTAGAAGCTGGCCACCAAAATCAGCAAAACCACTTCAGATATGGTTCAAACGAGAAATGAGACCAGGTGCGGTTGTTGACATTGAGTGTGGGGGGCGCGCGCGCACGGTGGCTTGCTGTACAGCACAAAACGAAAGTCAGGCCTGCAAGCATTACCCACCAAAGTTAATGCCAAGACGCTTCAGCATGATGGTCTTGTGATCCTTCTCCTTGTGCTTTTCGCGCGATTCCTGTTCAAAGACTTGCTCCTAGCGTTATCAAGCATCGCACACGGGGTGGCTTCGATGAGAACCGCAAAGATTTGCGCAGGGCCGGCTACGATAAAGAGGGGCGGAACTCAAACAAGGCGTTTCTCCAAAACACACCATGAGCAGGCGGCGCAGAGCGACGCGTTGTAATTTGACGGAGAGGGGGTCAAATACGGTGTGATCGTAGCCGGTAAACACAATCTGCGAGATGGGGGTCTGGCCCTCGTCGACGTAGTTGGTCATGTTGTAAATGTTGTTTGCCAAGCTAAAATCAGGCGTTGACCCCCGATCGAGGGCAAAGCGTGAGCCATCATCTTATGCCAAGCGCTTGCAAACTCGACCCGTGTGTGTGTGTTAGGGGGGTTGCCACGTGGGGCCAACGCACGCACCGCACAAGAATGTAGAGAATGATCAGCAGGATCGAGATGCCTGTGACAAGGATGTAAGCCAAGGGGATGTAGTAGCCATCATCAAACTCCTCGGCATTGTCGTACTCGGTTTCAGTCATATACGAGCCGATGAAGTAAGCGCTGTAATTGAGGGACGCCTGCCAGAGTGCAGCAATATCCGGCAGAGGTGAGATCACGAATGCACGATGATGGGTGCAGGACAGGACTGGATCACAGCTGGCAGAGAGAAACGCACGCCACCGGTAAAGAGACCCAAAACCACCGTGCCCGCATCGAAGGAACGCTCCATGGCCGGCGTCAAAAAGTCATGTTGACTGTCAAAGCCATAGTCCAGCGAGTACTGCAGCGACCAATTTGGTGTGTGAGATGCACGGGGTAGCAACAAGGGGTGGTAGAACTCACAGGTACTCACTGGAATGACGACAAAGGCGGCGTAGAGAACGCCCATAAGCAGACTCTGCATAAAAGTTGAGCGCAAGAAGCGAAAGTAGGTACCCACGGCCTGACCATGACGGCCTAAAGGCCAAAGGCAGGGATCGTGTCGAGTGATGTTTGCAAAGTGAGAAAGAGGATGAAAGAATTTGCTCAAAATGTGCAGTCATGAAGGAACCGGGGAAGTGACCTTCGAGGTGCTTAATGTCCTTGTTCCAAATTTCAAGGTTGCGCAAAAACATGCCAAATTCCTCCTTAAAGTGGCGCCATTTCTAAACAGAGACGCGAAAAAATGAGGAGACGCTTGTGTGTAAGCGCGTGGTTGTGATGCAGCCAGATCCCCGGCAGAATACTTGAACATGGAAACTGAGAAGAAGAAAAAAAAAGTCCAACTTACGATGGAAGTTGTGGCCCACCAGAGTTGCCAGCCCGAAATAAGTTCGAGGTTTTGCTCAAGCTCGTGTTGTTCGTCGCTGAACGGGCCGGGGAGCCACGTGAGGGGTGTGTCAGAGAGCAGTCAAGGATGTGGATGGTGGCGACGACAGGAGTCGATGGTGTGGACAGAACAAACCGGTAGACATTGAGTTTGGCGCTCATGCGGCGTGGCTCTTGCTTGATATGATCAATGTGTTTCTACCAATGGCGATAAATGATGGGGTCATTGGCCGTTGCATAGGCAATGAGGTATGTACATGTCGGTGAGGGCCGAACAAACGACTCGTGCTGCCGCCTTCCTCCATGAATAGTCTTGCGTGTGGGTATAGAAGGGAGGAGGAGGGTAGTTTAACATACGACGAGCTCTGCATCAAACTGGGTTTTGCGGCGCATGGTCTGGGAGGAGTTGCGGTGCGAGCGAGCTCGGATGGAGGCGGAGAGCCGCCGCGAAAAGTCAGCCGAGTCATTGGCCTCGCTTGTTCTGCGATCAAGGAGCTCGAGCACTTCCGAGTCCAGATGGCGCAGGCTAAAATCGGTACGCCGGCGCAAGCTTTTTTGGTTGGCAAGCTCTTGTTGAACCTCTTGCATGCCCGGGCGACGGCTGGGCATGCCCGCGACCAGTTCTCGAAACCGATGACTGCTGTCATATGTGGACGGGTTAAGGGGAAGGGAAAAGGAGGCATTGATTTGAGGTTGGCCGGTGGGAACAACGCTCGGCGTTCAACCCATCAAGGGCATAAAAAAAAAGCTTGTGATGACTTTGTGGCACACCACGCATCAAGCCTGCCTAACCTGGGGCGGGGGTCGTGAAAGGCGCCGGCAAATTCTTCATCCTCTGAAAGCGGATCTTCGACGCGCTCGGCCGAGGTAAGTTCTAGGCAGATGGGAACCATGTCGATGTGAGTTGTGGTTGAGGATCCTTTTTCCAACTTGGGTTGCCGGGGCCTGTGGCTGGTACCTGTGCCCGTGGTCGAATCGTCACCCATGTAGCGCGGGGCCGGGTTGTAGGAGGGCGGGGCGTGGTCGTGTTGCGACCCTTGGGGACCAGCCGGATCGGGTTGGCGCATGCGCTCGAGGGTGTCATCCGTCTGACTTTCACTGTCTCAACCCAAACAGAAGGAAGGTGAGGCGACTGATGAGAGGAGGGGTGACCTTTGAGCCAACAGAAAAAAAAAACAAAGGCGGGAGGGAAACACGCACCGAAAGTTGACGTTGACGACAACATCCTGCGAGGCGGCCAGGTCGTCGAGCTGCACTGCCTCAATGTGTTGCTCGGCCATGATTGAAGTTGGGTTCTGAGGAGCAGCGACAAGAATGAGAACGGGCAGCGCAGGCATGCCGTGTGTCCAAACAGTTCCAGCCGAGTCGCAATCGCGCCACCATACCAAGAACGACACACGTTCAGCGCATCCAGATGCTGATTATTTGTGCCAGCACAACAACAACAACGAGGAAAAAAAAGTGGGGGGGCGGGGGGCCAGGATCGATCACAGAGAGTGGTGGAGATCCAGCCGCTTGGCCGTTCAAAGACGGGTGGAAGAAGCGGAAACTGCAGCCCCGAGGCGTCGTCGTGACCGAAAGGTCCGCCCGCAACGTCGGCGACGAAAAATTTGAGAGAGAGAGTTTGAGAGAGAGAGAGAGAGAGAGTTTGAGAGAGAGAGAGAGAGAGAGAGAGAGAGAGAGAGAGAGAGAGAGTTTGAGAGAGAGAGAGTTTGAAAGAGAGAGAGTTTAAGAGAGAGTTTGAAAGAGAGAGAGTTTTTAAGAGAGAGAGATGTGAGTTTGAGAGAGTTTTTGAGATAGAGTTTTTGAGAAGGAAAGAGAGTTTGAGTTTGAGAGTTTGAGTTTGAGAGAGAGAGTTTGAGAGTTTGAGTTTGAGAGAGAGAGTTTGAGAGTTTGAGTTTGAGAGAGAGAGAGGTTGAGAGAGAGAGAGAGAGAGAGAGGTTGAGATCGAGAGAGTGAGAGTTTAGAGAGATCGAGGGGGCGGACAACGCTGACTGTCACACAGACGCATATACACAATAACATCAAACACCTTGGATATAAGTCCGTTTACGCCCCGCAATATCTTTGATAAACTGTACAAAAAGCAACACTGATGCTTCATTCAAAACTTCATAATAATGATAATTTTATACACAAACTGTGTTATCTGACAACAATATCCTCGATATCTACGGCATCAACTCTGCGTTGAAATTTCGTGTCGTATGGAGGGAGGGCGGAGACCGCTGACGCACACACACGAGCGGGAGGGAGGAGCGAAGAGAACAGCAATCGGGGCAATCGAGAGAGAGACGGAGAGGGAGAGGGAGAGTGTGTGTATGTGTTGGAGCGATCCAGAAGAGAGAGACAGCTGACCGAGGAACGGGGCAGACGTGGACGGGCAGGACCACCCACCGACCGCCATCAAGACGCGCAGTCATCCCTAGTAACATGATAACGCGGACCCCATTCTGCAACATCCTACCGATATGCGACATGTTCTCTACACGTAATATATTACAAATACGTGGTATAAAATTGACCTTCTGCATCTTCTAATCAGATCACTACATCTTCTCTGAATGAGGTCATTTCGTCTGACATATAAATGTCAGACATTTGATGTCTCGTGGCGCGCGCGAGAGAGAGAGAGAGAGAGAGAGAGAGAGAGAGAGAGAGAGAGAGAGAGAGAGAGAGAGAGAGAGAGAGAGAGAGAGAGAGAGAGTTTTTGGAAATCGCGAGAATGGCAGCGCGGGTGGCGCATGCGGTGGTGCGTGTGGGCACCGAATGGATTGAACAGGGGCCGGATGTTGCGAGGCGACTATCCCTTTGGGGATGTGGGGCTCGGGGGGTGCGCCGGGGACTGTTTACAGCAAGATTGAGTGCGCGCGAGCCGCGATGGGTAGAGTCGGCCTGGAATCCCGAGGACCCGACCGCAGACGTACCGGCTGCCGCGGCCCCAACGGGCAGACATGGGAATGAGACGCGTTCAGCTGCATCAAAGGGCAAGGCGGGGTCGCCTGCACCTGCGCCGCGGTGGAAAAGATGGCTCAACCCAGGTGAAAGTGGAACACCCGACACCATCAAACGCGTCAGCAACACCCTACGCACGTCTGGGCGCAGCATCTTTAGCCAAGGCGACAGCCTGCAACAACTTCCCATCCACCCGGAAGTCCGCCATGCTCTCAAGTCTTACCGGTTTAGCCAGGCCACTCACATTCAGACGCTTGCCTGCGCACGATTGGTCAACGGCCAATCCCTTCTCTTGGCCGCCCCAACAGGAACGGGCAAAACCATGGCCTACCTCCTTCCCGTGCTGTCCCGCCTCTTGGCTCAGCGTGAAGCCCACGGCGCCCCAGGCCCCCAGCAAGCGCGCGCCGTCATTGTTGCTCCCACGCGACTTCTCGCCCGCCAAATCTTTGATCACGCACAGCAGCTCTGTGCCGGGCCCTCTGGCCTCCAAGCCTGTCTCGCTACCCAAAGCGGTACCCTCACCCACCTGCAGGATGGCGTTGATGTTTTGGTGGGCGTCCCAGGTCGCCTCCAACAGCTCTTGGTCGAGCAGCGTTTACACCCATCGTACATGACCACACTGGTCCTTGATGAGGTGGACATTCTTCTCCGTGAGTTTGCCGACGACCTGGCCCCGCTCTGGCGCCACGTTGAGCAACGTGAGCAGCACACCCCGTCCCGGTCCCCACCGGCTGAAGCGTCCCCCGCCAACCCAACACCGGCCCGAGGCTCCCTCCAACTCATCGCCGTTGGCGCCACCATCACCTCGGGCGCATACGAACGCCTTCGTACGCACTGGCCAAAAATCGAACTCGCCGGCACCCGCGACCTTCACCTCCTCCCTTCTCGCATCTCCCACACCTTTCGCAAGCTGAAAGGCCCCAACGTCAAACCCCTGGAACTCAAGAGTATTCTGTTCCAGCCCGACTGGCAAGCCATGATTCTCTTTGTCCCCGACGCCACTACGCTGGCCTGGGCCGTCAAATTTGTCAAAGAGCAAGGCCTCCAATCCGCTGCTGTTTGTGGCACCATGTCCGAGGCCACCCGTCGCGCTGAACTCGCCCGTTTTCAAGAGGACCGCGTAAACATCCTCATTTGCACCGACATTGCTGCCCGTGGTCTTGATCTGCCCCAGGTGCCTTTTTGGCATTGCCAACTCCCGACCCCCTCCTCACCCCCGAGACCCGTGCTCATGCCAACCGTTTTGCCTGTGCCCGCCACGCACATGCCTCCCCAGGTTGACTTGGTCGTCAATTACACCCTCCCACAGACCGATCATGCCTACTTGCATCGTATTGGCCGCACTGGCCGCGCTGGCAAGAGGTGTGTGTCATTGTCACCACGCGCCCCACACTCCGACCCGCTCATGACATTCCTTCTGCGTCAGAGACGTCCACACAAAAACTTTTCACCCTTGCTGTGTTCATTCATGCTCACACGCTCGCGCGCGTTTGTGGCTCTTATCAGGGGAAGTGTCATCAACCTCGTATCCAAGCAGGATCGGCAACGTGCCCATGAGCTTGAGGTATTGGCCCTCAAGCCTCGCGTTTAGATGATCCTCCCCGTCGTACCGTTGGTACCAACGCTATTTGAACGCTTTTCAAACGCTCATGCCTTTTTTTCTTTTTTTTCTTTTTGTCCCGCTTTACACGCCAGGTGCTGATTCATCGCCATCGCAAAGGCAATGTGCAGCCCCTGCCAACTGACCAGGCTCGCTCGCCCAAAAGACAAGCTCAACCAAAGGCTCCTCGTCAGCCAATCGCAAAACGCGCGGGCCGAGCACATACCGCCAAAGCCACCAAAAAAGTCCGATCCTTTTAAGCGGCTGCGCCGCCACCCAGTGTAGCTTAGTGTTGCGCATTGCGCGCGCTTTCGGAATGATCGATCTGCGCTGTCGTTTGTGATCAACCTCCAGCAGTGGCCTGTGGCACACACCACACCTTCCCATACCATCACCACCGAGGCTCTGTTCCAATTGCTAATGTTGCAAGGTTGCGACTTGACTCCGGTTAGCTTTCCCTTTCATCAATTGGTGATCTAAACACCTCGAGGCATTCATCACACCAGCGTATCGCTCGGATGATAAGTCAGTTCCAAGAAAAGGAAAATGTCATGGCCGAAGCACGTTGCAGCGCGACCTCCGCATGCCGGGCTTTCTCGGCTTCCTGCATAGCAAAAAACAACCAGGGGTGACCAGGTTGTGAATTTTGTTTGAAAACATCAAACAAACAAAAAGCGCATCAAAGCCTGGGGGATACCCACCTCCTGAGCCCGTTCTTCGGCCTGTTGCGCTCGAATTTTGCTTAGAATGGCTTCACGCTCAGCCGCCTCGCGGCGCTGTGCTTCCTCGTGTTCGCGCTTCAAGCGTGCGCGGCGCTCCGCCTCCTCACGCGCACGCGCTTCGCGGTTGCGCTCCAACATGGCCATGAGATCAGCGTCAAAGTTGATCTGTGATCACCCCAAGGCCGTCAGACTCATGTCAATCTTTCAAAAAGCTTGGGGCAGCAAAAACAAATGCACACACCTCCTCTTCATCTCGCTCAACTTCTTCCTCCTCCTCTTCATCTGAGTCCTCCTCCGGTTCGGAAAAGCCTTGAAACGTCTCATCGGCAGCAGGGACGCTCATTGGCTCGTCCGGATCGAGGGCTGCCTGCAACACATAGCTATTGCCGGCCCCGACAGCGCCCAGCTCCACACGCTCCTCGTCTGCTTGCCGCCTAGAGCAAACATGCTTGGGTCAGAGGCAAGCGAGTGCACGAACCGACACACCACGACCTGCAATATCAACTCGATATGCCACATACTTTTCTGTCACCGTCTGTCGCCAAAGTGGCTTGGGGTTGAGTGCCTCGTAGATTCGGCTGTGCTTGCTCAAGGGGTCCTGCGCTGCCGTTTGTTCTTGTAGCATTTGACCCATACCCTTGGTCAAGGACAAGGACTTGGTCGCCTTAGCTGACAACTGCGCCATGATTCAAAGAGTGCACACCCAATCGGGCAGAACAAAGTGAAAAGGAAGAAGACGAAGAAGAAAATCGCTCGTCAACGCAAGCGGGCTCAGCGGGGCACATGTCAGAGTCGGTGCCTCGCCGTGCTTGCATCGGTGAACAGAACGCACCGTCAGTTTCTCGGCCTGCTGAGCCAAATCCTGCTCCTTTTTCTTGCGGCGATTAAGCGTGAGCATGCGCTTGTCATGCTCAAGGGAATCCGCAGATGCCGTGGTGCTCATGGGCGCCGCTTGATGCCCGGGCTTAGTGGTGATTGATGGCCGGGCCGGCGAGGACGCAGCAGGGGACCGCGTTGCCGAAGCCGTCTGAGGATGATTAGGGAGGTGGCGATGGGTGTGTTCTGATAGCCCCGGCTCGGATGCTGACGCAGGAGGAGTGCGAAAGGCTTCGGGGGCTGGGGATTTGGGAGCCAAAGGGCGCCGCGCTCCTCGTGGTGAGTGTGGGTCAGGAAGACGTCGGTGCATGGGGGGTGTGTGGCCCAACTTTTGCACTGCCTTCATGTTCGCACCCTGGCCATCCTCATGGCCAAAGCCCGCAAAGGCGTCCTCTTCATCATCGATCAGGGCCGCTGATAGGACAGGATCGATTGCCAAGCAGAGGAGTGCATTAGGCTATCGTGCGCTGACTATGGACGTGGGCGTTGTATAAACGGACAGCAAGGACGTACCGGCCAGGACCGACATGTCCGCCGGTGTGGCAGCAGACTTGTGTGAATCAGCTGTATGCACACATACCAGTGCAAAACATTCGCCCCGTCGTAAAGCAAACGAAGAAGTTCAATCACAGATGGTGACCGAGGAAGAAGCATGAACGAAAATACGAGTATGAATCATGATGGCTCTGAATGGGCATCGTGGCAAGCTCCCCCTTTGCTCCCTTCTTCTGTGATGGACTGAGCGAATTTGTCGGCGTACGTTGATCGAATTCTTCTTCATCATCGTCAATGCCGTTTGTCCTCCTGCTGTGCATTTCTGCATCTGCACTCTGTTGCAGCTTTTGCAGCGGATTCTCACGCGAAACCGAGTTGACCCTGACAAAATGGCGTGGCCAACCAGGCGGGCACACGCATATGGCTCGTGAATCATGTCGTTGGGGGGAAAGCGATCCGGATGGTGGGGCGCAACAAAGGCATGGCAATGACAATGTATTTCGAAAAACATAAAGGGGGGAATGGCCAAATTCAACAATCACGACACGCAGAGTGGATCTCACACCGACGCAGGCCAGAAAAAACACGGGGGTCGATGGCGTCCCGATAGCACAACATCAAAGCCGTCGGTGCCGCAAGTACAATAACACACATATATACATACATGCATACATCCGGGTACATACACATACACACAAAAAAAAAGCAAAAGAAAAAATAAACAGAAAGAAAGAAAGAAGAAAAAAAGAAAAAGAAAAGAAAGTAAGACCATCAAATCACAACTAGACAAGAAACCCTAGCACTATCTCCATGTTCCCCACGCAAGCACAAGCACTGGAGATTCGAGACAAGACGACGCGTGCGGCGCTTGAATGGCATGGCGCGCTTGCAAGAAAAAGCTCTCACTTTAGGCTCTCGGCCGTGGCAGAAAAGCTGGCCTTTCGAAAGCTGTTGCGCGCTGCTTGTACGGCGTCGCTCAGGCCTGCCGGTGCCACGCCGCGGGCTTGGCTTTCGTCCAAGCCAGAGAATGTGCGACTGCGGCGTCGTGATTCCATTGTGTCTGTCTGGCGTATGGACACGGACCGATGTTGCATTGGTGCAACGGGCGTATCATCCGTCGACTCTTGCCCGGCCTCAAAGTCATCCAGGCTGAGCTTGGCGCCCCGCTTCAAGGTGCTCTAAACGTACGACAGCGCCATTGCAAAAGCTCAGATGTGCGATGGTGTTTGTGCGGAGAATAGCAAAACCAGGCAAACCCCAGGTGCAGATGATCATCTTCTTGAGCTGGGCACAAGCATGTACCGTACCGAATTGTGCAAAACAGCACCGATATCACGAGGTGGCGGGGGCTTGAGGAAACGAAGCTCGCCGTCCAGCATGCGCTGCAGGGCTGAAAAGGTCCAGCGAGTGCGACGGTCCGAATTCCAGCATTTTTTCATGACCGCAAATGTCTTGTCAGGACAGCTAAGTGGCACCAGAAGGAAAATGACAACGGAGCAGGGTGGCATGAGTTTTGAACCGCCCCGATGAGCACTGAGCTTGCCACAATGACTTACTCGGGCGGTTGTGTCAGCCGGCCACCTTCGCGAACATAACGCTGCACGTCGCGGAGCTCAATCTCCTCATAGGGAGCCTCGCCATACATCATAATTTCCCTATTGATGGTGCCAGTCGATCAGATGTCACACACAGAAGTTGGCGTCTACAACTGCCCCACAACTGTTATGCAACCAAGAGCGGGTCTGACCACATGAGTACGCCGAAACTCCAGACATCCGATGCCTCGGAAAAGATCTGCAATACCCAAATAAGACGGGGTTGTGAGCAATGATGCCATGGCCCAGTGGGGGATATCGACAGCACAGTCTGTCTGTGAGGGGAAGCAGGCTGAAACAAACCTTTTCATCAAGACCTTCGGGTGAACACCACTTCAGGGCTAGCTTGAGGCGAGTTCGAAGTAAAAAGTAATCGTGGCCTTCATCCAGTCGCTGCGTGAGGCCAAAGTCGCCCACCTTGACCACATTGTTGGATGCCAACATGCTGCAAAATGGCATGTGTGGTGAGCAGCAGACAGCAACGGCTCTCTCCACCAGGTGTGCGACTACAAGGCGCTTGTCATGGGCAAGCCACAAACCAGTTACGAGCAGCCAGGTCCATGTGGACCATTCGCGATTCGGCCATAAAGGCCATGCCCTTGGCCAGTTGCGTGCACCAGACAATCTGAGTCAAGGCAAGAAAGCGAATGTTCATAGGCATAGAGGTGAGTCAAGACAGCCGGGGCCAGGGGTCAGCTGCGAACTTGGTGGAAAAGCGGCATCGCGGAAGTCAAGACACGACAAACCATCTCGTGAAGGTGCAGTTGAAGTCCCTTTTCCTTGCAGGCCATGAGGACTGAGCGCAGGTCACCATACTGTGGGATCACACATTGGAAGCATGGTGGTGGTGGGGCATCGCTTGTGAGCACGTTCGCTTTAGGATGTTCCATTGGGTCTGGATTTTGGAGATGTGTTGGCACGCATGATCAAATAATGACGTACCTGCATGTACTCCAAGACACAGAGCCAGGGCTTCTGCTGGAGAGCTACGCCAATGATGCGGATGAGGTGATCATGGCGCAGCTCGAGCATGACTTCAGCCTCATGCAAGAATTCCTCTTTGTCGGCAGCACTTGCAGCGCCTCGAAGCAGTTTGACAGCTCGTGTGATGCTATCACTACCACCCTCACCCTGTCCGGGGGCGACCTATGGCAAGACAAAAAAAGAGGGGTGGGGGGTGTCAGAGATGGCCCCGGGTTGTAAGTCAAGGCGTCGGGCCTTCGACGTGCGCGAGTATGGAACCGAGGTGTGGGTAACGGGCTGCAGCAACCCCGATAAGCAAGGGATCGAGCTCGCGAGTGGACACGCATACCTTTTGTTTGGCCAGCCAAACATCGCCAAACTGGCCGGCGCCAATTTGCTTGATGGCCTTGAGGTCGCGCCGGTGAATTTGTTTGTAAAAGAGCTCACCACGAACGGGTTCCCGGCGTTGGTCGGTGACACGAAACGGATCGTCACCGAGGGCCTTGCTTTGTTCACTGAGGATCTGAAAGGCCTCGCTCACGGCAGCGGTGAGTTTGTCACCGTCACCAAAACGCAGCTGGAAGAGGTGGCATTGGACGTGGCCGATTTTGTCGTCGTTGCGGATATAAGCGAACACGTCGCCGCGGTCGGGGCTTTGGAGGGCGACACAGGTGAAAGAGACTGTTTTGAGGAAATGGCTAAAGAGTGGGGTGCCGGCTTGCATGTCCTCGGCGTGAACGAGGCTTTCGGTGATGGTGAGGACGATGCCACGAGGTTTTTCGTTGGGGCGCCTGCGTTGAAGCTCGCGCCAGCGTGTGGAGTTGCGCATCATGGCGTCTTGGCACACGTGTTTGCCTCGAAGGGCATTGACCAGTTCATGGCCGAGGTAATAACCCTGCACCTTGTAGCCGTGGCGTAATTGGGAGGCAAGGGCGCGGTTGCGGCTCGGAGGCCCGGCACGCATGGATTGTTGAGCGGAGGTGTGGCGCGCCAGCGGGCTCTCGGTGGGGTGATGGGAGGACATGGAGCCGGAGCGAGACCGGCTGAATTCGGGGGCGGAGGGTGTGCGCGGGGTTGTGGGGGTGCCGGGCGCCGGGGAGCTGGGGGTCGTGGGCGTGGAAGGGGAGGCGGTGCGGCCGGCCAAGGGAACGTCGTTGGCGTGATCGGTGGAGGATTCCGAGGCCACGTCAATGTTGAGGCGGCGGCCACTGAGGTCACCCGAGATGGTACGACCACCGAGTTGGCGGATACTGGATTGACGGCCAGGTAAAGGGCCACGGCGGATGCTGCTGCCGGCTGAGAAGCTGGATCTGGCGGGGCGGTCAAAGTCGGAAGCGGACTTGAGTTCGGGAGCGGAGTCAGCGGCGGCTTTGTTGAGGCCCTGCTTGTTGAGGATGGCTTCGCAAATGACACGGGCCTTCTCCTTGACACTGAAGGTGTAGCAGAGGTGAGTTTCGTTTTGCCGATAGACAATGACAAAGAACTTCTTGTCGGCAGTGGTGACCTTGACCTCGGCAATGTAAGGGAGGGCGAGGGGGGTACCGATGATCATGTCGTCTTTGCGGTGGACGATGCGAACGTCGGCGTCGCGGACGTCAATCCACACTTTGAGGGGTTCCTTGGCCATGGAGCGACACTCAAGCATGGCCTCGTTCAGGGAAGAATCGTTGAATTGACTGGAGATTTTGAGGTTGCCGAAGAATTTGGCCTTGAACGGCAAGCCAGCGCTGGCGGCTGTACTGACGCTCACGGAGCGGCTGCGGCTAGGTTCATCGGCTGCCGGCCCCTGTGCCATGGCACCAGCGCCTTGGCGGGGACTGCCGACCTCTGATCCATGGCCCTGGGAGATGCTGGCACTGCGCACGGGGCCAGCAGTAGGGGCCGTTCCGGGACTCGCCCCGGCCGCCGCCGCAGCCGCAGCGGCGGCAGCAGCAGCGTTTTTGGCGCGTGATCCACGCCTAAACATGCTGCCCGCCGCCAAAAAAGGGGGGGGGGGGGGGGGTTCAAATTCAGAAGCTGAAACGGTGGGCGCAAGCCGCAGGAAAGGCAGGTACTGGGCCGCGGTGATGAAGAGTGAGGAGCAAGTCTTCGAAGAGGGGACCGGGGTCTACTCGTGCCAAGTCGTTGACCTTCTTTCCCCCACCACCCGCAATAAAAAAAATAAAAAAAAAGAGTCGACGCCAGTGCCTCAAACTTGCAAAAGGCCAACGGCAAGATGCCGCGAGCGCTGCTCATGAACAGGCAGCAGCAGCAGCGGGCAAATGAGCAAATGAGCGCGGCGCCCTCCATCCAGCATCACAAGGACCGCCAGCCAAGAGAGAGAGACCAGACGATCTCTCTCTCTCCTTTTAGAGGTGTGGGAGGGGAGTAGTGAGAATTGAAGAGGGGAGGGTCTGGTGGTGGTAGATGATCAGAGAGAGGGGAGATTTTGTGTTTGGATCTTGTTGTGATTATAAGGTAAAGTCAGAGAGACGCTTTGAAGTTGGTTGAAGAGTCAGAGAAAGTTTGACTTTGTGAGTATGCCCTAGAGACCACAAATCACAGCTTGTACATGTGCTTCTTGTATCCGCCCCGCCAAAAGTTTATTTCCCAGGATAAATTATCATTTTAACACTTAGTAAAGTTAAGCCATATCCTTTAAAATTAATTTTCTTAAGAGGTGTGGGAGGGGAGTAGTGAGAATTGAAGAGGGGAGGGTCTGGTGGTGGTAGATGATCAGAGAGAGGGGAGATTTTGTATTTGGATCTCGATGTAATAACAAGGGAAAATCAGAGAGACGCTTCGAACTTGGTTGAAGCGTCAGAGAAACTTTGACTTTGTGGAGTAAGCCCTAGAGACCACAAATCACAGCTTGTACATGTGCTATCCCGCCAAAAGTTTATTTCCCAGGACATATTATCATTTTAGCTCTTTAAAACCATATCCTTAAAATTAATTTGTCTTCTCACACAACTCTCTCTCTCTCTTAAAATTTAAAAAAAAATTAAGAATTAAAATTTCATTTTTTATTTTTCCTCGACAACGGCAGTGGCAGTGCCGCTCAGTCACTGTCGCTGACGCGAACCTGCTTTGCTGCTCGGCAAGACTGTGCAGGTGGGTTGCATGTGGTGGGGACCCAAGGTTATTGAACACTTGCTTGCTCATGGGATGCTTTGCTTGATGTTGACCCGCTCTCTTGCTGTGCTCAAGGTTTCAGAGTGCTGAGGAAAGCCAGTCGGGGCTGGATCAAAAGTCGACGTTTGCCCCCCCAAAAGCCCCGTCGCTCTCGTTTGCGGTGATACAGGTGGGTTGGGATGCGGGTCTGAGGCGTCAAAATCCCCTGGGTGTCAAGGCATTGAGCAACTAGCTGGCGCTCCAGGCATATGGCTCACATTCTGTTTGCTGTGACTGACTGACCACATGGCAGGTCCATCATGGGACTGACCTCAACAGCTACGGCCGTGGCCGTGCAAGACGTGCTGCGACCACTCATGCTCGTCCTGCTCCCCATCTTTGTTCTCCTACGCGTCAACAAGGTCTACCCCTTTGTCCAAGCCGTGTACACTGGGTCAGTGCAATGACCGCCACGCTCCCTGACGTTCCTTTGGCCCCCTTTGCCCCGCACCGTCTTTCCTTTCTCTCCTTTCTCGCCTCCGCCCCGACTCTGACACACCAATGATGTGCTTTGGATAACATAAAAAAAAAACAAAAAAAAAACACAGATTGGTACGAACCGTGACCCCTGAGACGGCCGAACTGGCTCGTCTCAGCTCGAAACCCGTCACGACTCGCTCTGATGGCCTTGTCGAGGACTTTCGCATCCCTACCAACTCAGACCTCCAGCTTCGCCAAGTCAAGGTGCCGTCTTCTCCACTTGCCTCACCCCCTCTGCTGAACCAATTACCTACTCACCGCCAAGCTCCGCCGTTTTTGCCCTAGGTTACGCCATTTTCTTGGTCCAAGCTTCACTTTGCCGACCATCTGTCCCAGCTTTTCTTGCTTCTCCTGGCCACTCTGGGTGAGTCTCGTCGCCGTTTTTCTTTTGCATTCATCAAAGCATCAGGGCGTGGCTGCGCCTGACACTCACCCTGCTCAACCTTTCCAGTGGGGCCAATCGTCTCGGCAACCATGAGCTGGATCAATCCCCACTCCACCGCCAATTATTCCGCACTCGTCATCCTTCTTGCTGTCACCGGTGCTCACGTATGTCCTGCTTTCTTTCAATGCTGAATGGCTTTCCCACATTCATTGATGGCGGGGCTCATGCACAACGCTGATGCACCTCGCCTGCTTGACCCGCGTGCCCGTGACTCTCTGACCTCACTTCGGCTTTGCGCCAGTGCATCAACACGCTGGTCCGCCTCCTGTGGCAAAGCAGCTCCTCTTTGCTCCTGGCCTCGGGGTTTTTCGTCTTCTTCTTCACCCTCATCCTCAGCCTTACCGCGGGGCATCTCTTTGACATTCCCCTTGAAGAAGGTCCGTTTTCATAACCACACCCTGCCCCGCATCCTCTTTCGAACCTCTACCCTTTCTCACCGCTTCGGTACCTCCTCACCCGGTGGCTCATCGGGCAATAGAATACGGTTTATGGGAGCTTGAATGGGTGCAGCAGATTAGTGCTGCTCAAGCCCCAACCACCTCGGATGACAACTTGCCTACTCCAGCCAGTGACCCCGTGATTGTCTCTCGTCCATCTCCCGCCGATAGGTCTGTCTTCGCCTGTTTCCTACACATGTTATACGTATCTCGTATGCCCCGATACTGTCCGCGGCCCGGCAGCTCAATGCCCCAATTGTGCTGTTCAATGCGTGCTTTAGCCGTACACATCTGCGAACCATCTTGCTCCTGGCCAGCGCCATGGCAGGTGTGCTGGCTGCAGCCCTTGCCCTGCCTGCCCTTCGCTTGGCCCGCAACTTCGTGCTCTCTCGCACCGTACCTGAGCCCGCCTTTCTCTACCAGTGAGTTGCACCCCGACCATTTCTCGCTCCTGCAAGTCACTATAAACACTGACGCCGTTTCGGACATTTTCTAGAACTGGTCCCATTACCATGCTTCTGGCACCCTTGGGCATTTGCCTCACCTTCTTCACACCTATCGCCGATGCCCTCCATCAACAAGGACTAGCCACGTGCGTGCCTAGCACTCGCTGCTGTGCAACCACAAGCCTTTGGTACCCTGACGCCGAGCGCCCAACATTGAACTTGCTTGTGCATACGTAGGTCAGACTTGATCGCGTTGCGGGCAACACTGGCCCTATTGGCTTTGGCAAGCCAATTTGGCAGCTTGCGTCCCTCGATGCAATACTATCTGAACTCGGCCTTTGAGAAAGGCACCGCTCTCTTGCGGGGCCAGGGTGAAGATGACCACGTTGAACAAGAAGACGAGAGCACCGCATCCACAAGCAAGAAGGCTAAAAAAAAAGCCAAGACCAAAACATCAACCGCGTCGCCGACCGCAACCGTGCGCGCTGGCCAGATTCAACAAACGGTTCGCGTTTTGCGAGGATCATCAACTGGCCTGCGTTGGTTCTTGCCCCGCACAGCATAACGGTTTGATATGCTCCCAACGACAACAGGTGGAACATGTCTGGCAGTACAGCATTGTGGTTGCGTTGCAGCTGCTGCTCCCCGCCACGCTTTTGTTTGTGCCGGCCGCCATCGCATTGATCAAGTACGTTTGCAATTTCCTGCAAGCCGCGCAACTTTGGTTGAAGGTGACCCGTCGCCAACTGCATTGCTGTACTCTGTAGGCTTGGTTGGCCGGCCACGTCAGGGTCCTCGATCTCGACGCTCAATGCTACCGAGAGCGATGACCGCGCGTCACCGGATCGTTCCGCGTTCATCGGGTAAGCTCTCGAGTGTTCCCTCGCCCGTCAGCGCCGCCGTGCCTCAAACCTGTGGCACCTTCATTCATGGCCCTCCGTACATAGGCAAGCGGCGCAGGCCATGTTGCTGTGGCTTTCGGCTGTGCTATCGGCATTCCAGATCGGGGCCATTGTTATGTTGCAAAAGATTCAAAACATGTAGTGACATCGTCAGGGTACTCTGCCGCCAGACTCCAAGAGCCCCGAGCTGTCAGTTGAGGGTCTGCTGGGGCAAATTGACGTGTGAATTATTTGACGGATTGACTGATATATTTGGCTGATTGATTGTGCAAGGGATAAAAGTAGACGAGGCATTTCCCATCAAACTCTGATGTACGCCTCCTTTTGGTTTTTCCATAAAGGCAAGGGAGGCTGCTTGGCTCGAATTCAGACAGCATCGCGCCCCTGTCGCGCATAGTCCTACAGCCAGTCACTCAAGGACTTGCCCAGGCGAGTGCCAATGAAATACTAGTTTGGCTTGGCAATGGGTAAGTGTAGCTTTTGCAGGCATTGCTCGCGCTCCGCCTTCAAACGCGACTCGGCATACACGGGCAGAGGATCAACTTGCTTCGCTCGCGCCTCGTTGCGGAGTCGACGTCGTTCTCGCTCCATCTTGCGAAGTTCGTTGCGCGATGGCGCTCGGCGTGAGTCGTGCCCAGCACCCTCGCGGGCTGGAAAGGGCGACCGATCACGGCGAGGAAGGTCACGACGATCACTTTCAGGCGCCCATGAGCGGCCTCCACGACCCCGGATGGATTCTCGCGACGGTGAACGGGGCCCACCTCGGGGCCCAGGCGGCCCTCTTGAATCATATGGCGCTCGGCCATGAGCGGGCCCACGATCAGCCCGTTCCATGCCACCACGACGGTCCATGTCACGATCATAGGCCGGTTCCCGGGCAATGGGATCTCGCTCAAATCTGCCTGGGGCGCGCCGAGGCGCCATGCCCTGCTCATATCGTGGCTGCACATCCCATGGGCCGTCACGAGGAGGTCCTCGTCGACCCCGCTCATCGCCACGTCGGTCTTCGTGGCGTGCATCACCACCATAGCCAGGATCCCCTTCAAATGGGCGGCGAAACTGCTCAGTTTGAGGTGGGTATCGCTCCCGGCTGGGTGGACGGCGCTGGTCGACTTGATGTGGGTACCGCTCCCGGCTGGGTGGACGGCGCTGATCAACTTGAGGCGGGTACCGCTCCCGGCTGGGTGGACGGCGCTGGTCGACTTGAGGTGGGTACCGCTCCCGGCTGGGTGGACGGCGCTGATCGACTTGAGGCGGGTACCGCTCCCGGCTGGGTGGACGGCGCTGGTCGACTTGAGGTGGGTACCGCTCTCGGCTGGGTGGACGGCGCTGATCGACTTGAGGTGGGTACCGCTCCCGGCTGGGTGGACGGCGCTGGTCGACTTGAGGCGGGTACCGCTCCCGGCTGGGGGCACGCGGCTGGTCGACTTGAGGGGGGTACCGCTCCCGGCTGGGTGCACGCGGCTGCGAAGAAATGGCGGGACTACGTTCGCGAGTTGAAGTGGGGCCATCGTGTGAAGGACGGCGAATGACTTCCGAGTCGGTGGAAGGCATGGGCTTTGGTGTGGGTGTCGTTGTGCCCGCTCGCAGATCGACACGAAAACCGGGGTTGCGCCCTGATTCTGGACGTGAGGAAGGTCGTGTGCCGTGGGTGTCATGACCGTTGGATGCCGGCGGTGTCTCTGGCCGTGCTTGTGTTTTGGGTTGGTAGCCCACGAGCCGGCGCTCCGGCGCCCGGGCGGTGCTTTCCGGGGCTTCTGAGGTGCGGCGCCGCACCGCTGGCGGCGAAGGTGAGTCATCTGATACCTGAGAAACATCAGGATCGGCAATGGCTCTGCGTGCATTGCCGCGTGCTGAGGAGCGGCGCTGGTCGGCATCCTTTGGGGTGACTTGGGATTGCTGACCCCGCAGTTTGGAGGCTGGCGCCTTGGCAGGTGGAGGGCGCTCTGCTGTTGGCGGGGCTTCAAGACGATCAAAGATTGACCTCTTGCCCTTGGTTGCCGAAGCAGGGGTCGGCAAGGCTGAATTTAGGGCTGTCTTTGCAGCAGCAGTGTCGGCAGCGCGCATGTGACCTCCTCCTGGAACGATGACAGCTGGGCGGCGATCCGATTTTTTGCCTGTCTTTTGTGAGATCTGCGGCATGGCGAACGGGAGATGGGTTGAATTAAGTTTGGGATGGAACTTGAGTTGATATTGACGACCAAGCAAAAAAGGGCCAGAGGGTCATGTGGGTGGGATGGGGCTAGGGGCGGAGGGGCCTAACCTTGACGTTCAGGGTTGAGTTGTCAAAGGTGACCTTTTTCTTTTTGGCAATGCGCTCTGCATCTTGAACATCGTACGTCTAAAGGAAAAAAAAAATGACGGGGCCAATGGTAAGGCTAAGCCGGCGTGGCGTTCAATCATGTCGAAGCTTGGCCTGGCCGCCTTGATCGGCCAGTGGCGATGTGGTAGCAAAACCCACCACAAAAGCAAAGGAGGGGGAAAGTTCAAACTTGTGGGCGCGACCCAAGCTGCGCGCAAATTCACGAAACGCATCTACACGGGAACAGCATCGCGTCAACGGGTGTGTGTGTGTGTGTGTGTGTGTGTGTGTGTGTGTGTGTGTGTGTGTGTGTGTGTGTGTGTGTGTGTGTGTGTGTGTGTGTGTGTGTGTGTGTGTGTGTGTGTGTGTGTGTGTGTGTGTGTGTGCAAGCAGCCTTTGGGCTCTCGGATGGTTCGGTTCGGTGCTTGGGGTAACAAAAGCTGGCTAGAACGACCGGTGCACGCACGGCGCGACATACTTTGCGGGTACTGCGTCTTCAGCCCTGTGAAGAAGACTCGTTCCGTCATGATGCAAGCGCCTTGGTGGGGTGGATCTACGACACGCGTGGCGCTCCGTCCGTCCGCTCGGGCACACCAGCGGCCAGTCACTGCCGCCACCGATTCAGGAGCAACCAACGGGGTGAGACCCAGACCATCATCATCACCATCACGATGTGTTCAAACCCCAGACTCCCTTGTCTCACATTCACGTACCCAAAATGCAAAATGCAGTGCAAGTGTCTTCTCCACAAACAACCGTATAAGATCATGGGCCAGCCCTCCGGCGCTGCCACTGCTCCCGCGCTGCCGTTTCTTCCTCTCTCTTCCGCTCGTGTGTGTGAGAGAGAGAGAGAGAGAGAGAGAGAGAAGGATAGAGAGAGAGACCAAATGTCAGAGAGACAGAGAGTATGTGTGTGTGTGTGTGTGTGTGTGTGTGTGAGGTAAAGTGTGACTATTGTGTCGCTTTGGATTGATTGAAGTGTGATGTTAATCACAGTATCTCTTAGAACCCCCTCTCGCTCACCAATTCATCTTTCTCTTGACTCTTCTCTCTCTCTCTTCTCTCTCTCTTTCTCTCTCTCTTTCTCTCTCTCTCTCTCTCTCTCTCTCTTCTCTCTCTCTTTCTCTCTCTCTTTCTCTCTCTCTCTCTCTCTCTCTCTCTCTCTCTCTCTCTCTCTTTCTCTCTCTCTCTCTCTCCATCTCTCTTCTCACACACACTCTCTCTTCTCTCTCTCTCTCTCTCAGTCTCTGCTCTCTGCTGCCTCGGGTTGTGTCGCCGCTGTGGGGCCTGGAGCTGAGGGATCGGTTGCGTGCCCAGTGCTTGGCAGAGGCTGCAGGGAGAGAGCGGTTTGTGGTCTTGAAGAGGACGACGGTCGCCGCGCAAGATGGAGGTGGAAAGCGCCGACGTCGTGCGCTTGGTCCTGCAGTATCTGAAAGAGAGCAACCTGCCTCATGCCTTTGATGCTTTGGCTGAGGTACGCACCCCCAGCAAAGCTCCCCTCCCTCTCCTCCTCCCTCTCCTCCTCCCCCGCTGCGCCCCTCCCCCCCCAGAAAAAGAAGAAGAAGAAGAAGAAAACAAGCAGTGTCCAGGTTTACCTAACCCCGTGTCCTCGGACGGATCCTGATATGCTATGGGTTGGACGCTGCATTGCTCTCCCCCCCCCCCCCCCCC
>NW_001865058.1:572827-667218 GCF_000002865.3 Monosiga brevicollis MX1
TCGGCACCGCCCTCGCGTCTTTTGGCCATGCTGCAACATGCCCTCAAGTGGCAAGCCTACACGGGCAGTCTTCCTGCTCAAGGCGATGGTGCGTCACGCATGCAGGGCATCCGTCGGAATTGTGTCCAATGGTTGGCAGCTCATGCCCGCGTTTTGTGCCAGCCCCGATTGATATTTTCCGCAACAAGGTCGACGATGTGGCCCTCGAAGACGAACTACCACCCTCGAAACTCGGTCGCACCATCAAAGTAAGATCGACCGACGCGGGTCGCGCACTTGCACAATGCGCCCGCCTCCCTCCCCTCCTCGTTTCTCGCTCGAAGCCCCTCAGCCTCATCATTTGCCTCGTCTCGGCTCTGTCCTGCGGGCACACGCCTGCAGTTTGGCAAGACGTCGCGGTGCGAGTCATGTGTGTTCTCGCCCGACGCACAGTACTTTGTGACGGGCAGCTCGGATGGCCTCATTGAAATCTGGAATCATCTTACCGGCAAAGTCCGCAAGGATCTCAAATTTCAAGCCGAAGTTAGCCTTTTTGTTTGCGTGCTGGGGTGCCTTGTAGTGCAGCACACGCCCAGCAAGGCCCCTCATGGCGGTGCCCTCCCCCTTTTAGGATAACTTTATGCTCATGAACAGCGCCGTGACCGTGCTGACTTTTAGTCGCGACAGCGAAATGCTCGCGAGCGGTGACAAAGAGGGACAAATCAAGGTAGGGACATGCGTGTTCTGCCGGGGTGGACTGCCGTGCCCCGCGCGACCATAATGGGATCTCATGGTCTTATACTCGCCGCGCGCCTTGTTGACCACGCACCCCAGGTCTGGAAGCCCTCTACGGGCCAGGTCCTGCGTAAACTTGACCGGGCCCACAGCCAATGCATTACCGACCTCTGCTTCACAAAGGACAACACCCAGCTACTCTCGGCTTCACAAGACGGGCTTGTCAAGTGAGACATTTTGTCCTGTGGCGCGAATGCGAGGTCCCACAAATTGTGTTGGCAGACAAGGGTGCTGATAACTCTGTGCACCTGCATCAAACCCCGTCTAGAGTCCATGGCTTGCGTGGGGGACAGACGCTGAAGGAATTTGTCGGGCACACAAGCTTTGTCAACTCGGCTCGCTTCATGTCAAATCAGCACCAAATTATTTCCGGCTCGAGTGATGGCTCGTTGCGCGTACGTTGCGCTCTCCCTCCGTACACCAAAGTTTGTTTTGTTTTTGTTTTTTTGCAGCGTGATACCAAGCTGTTTCGCAGATTTGGAATGCAAAGACGGGAGAACAAATTTCTTGCTTGACTGACTTTGGAGAAGACAGTCGAGTGCGCATCAACTGCGTGATTTCCATGGGTGATGACACTGATCACGTAAGCTGGCGCCAGTCTCCTTGTTGATCCTGTCCTTTTGATTCCCCTTCCCCCCTTTTTTTCGAAACCTTCTTCTTCTTCTTTTCTTTTCTCTGAGCACCTTTGTTTGTGGAGTCAGCCTCATGCAAAACGTCATGTTGCGACGCAGATGTTGGTGTGTGTGCGAAGCAAACACTTGTACGTGATCAATCCTGGGGGCCAGGTGGTGCAAACGTTTAGCAAGGATCCCAAGAGCTCGGGTGACTTTATCTACGCCATTCCGTCCCCGCGAGGGGCTTACATTTATGCCATTGGTGAAGATCGCATTCTGTACTGCTTCTCCACCGAGACCGGGGAGCTCGAGCACTCCTTCGAGGTACGTGGACAGCCAAATTTTGAATGCGCAGGCGTTCCACGCTGAGGTGTGGCGACTCCCCCTTTGAATTGGCCTCACCGCTTCCCGCTGCCCTGATGCCTTGCAGGCCCATGAGCGAGAGCCCCTTGGCCTGGTACATCACCCACATCACAACGTGCTGGCCACTTATGCCGATGACGGCCGCCTTCGAGTCTGGAAAAGCTAATCTGACGAACAACAAATTGCATACAGCCCGCGCCTTTTTCTTTTGCAAGCCATTAAGGAACCCCAGCACGTCGCGCGCGACAGGCACGCAAGCAGTCAAGAACCCCCGCCAGGCAACAATCATATGCACACACACATGAACAGAAAGAATACCAGCAGAAGAAGAAGCTGGTTCACTTTCAAAAAATTCAATCTAGATTCAAAAAGTTGCATTTTTAATTTTTTTTTAAAATTTAAAAAAAACGACAAGATGTTGATATTGACCACACTGTTGGCAGCGCTGGTGACTTACAAGGTGCGATCCCGCCCCTGGCCGTGGGACAGGGCTTGATTGATGGAAGGGAGGTGGGGGACGAGCCCGATTCATTGTGGTATCGGGCCTGGGTGGCTGTGCATCTTGGATGCGGCTGGCTGAGGGGCTCACGAAACGCATGGCATGTGCCCAGGCTTGGACTGGCAATGATCTGCGGACGCTCGAGTTCCATGGCCGCGAGCGCTGTCAAGTTGTCACAGGTCAGGACCGTGTTGTCTGAATCAAGCCCAGGGTTGATGGCAACTGCCTGTTGTTGGCCCATGGTCCGTCTGCCCATCCTAGTGATCCACTGCATGTTTGAAATGCTCACACAACGTTTGTCCTCGCTAGACGTGCATGGTGCTGAGGATGTGCGGATCTGGACCCAGGCGCCCAGTGGGCCAGCCATTGTCATCAGCAGGTGCAGGCACTCTCTTCCGCTCTCCTGTCACTGGCCATAAGGGATTGATTGCTTCAAGAAATAACCTCTGAAAAGGAAGATGAAAAAATATACAAGAACAAATCCCGCAATGTGCCTATGAGGTACACAGGATGCTTACGTATCCACCTGCACTTTCCTCAGTGATGACCGCGCGTGGGGTGGTCTCGGAACAATCACTACTGCGTCCCTGAGCCAGCGCCTCAAAGATTCGCCTCCGGGCGCACTTTCGTGGATTCCGGTTCAAGAAGTGGTGCGTGTCCCAAGCTTTACCTTGAAAACATGCTTTGCACAAGACCACTCAGTGGCACTGACGCGGGCATCTGATTGCAGACAAGTAGCGTGTACGCTACACCTCGCCCCATCGAGCTGGCACCCGAGGTCCAGGAGCATTTTCACCCCATGGGCATTAATATTCTCGAAGACGTACGTCTCGTTGTCCTTTGCAGTCCAAGCTCGCGCCTGTGCGTGCACTCTCAACCCCCTATCATTCAATAAATGCCTGTAATTTGCTCAGGATGCCGGAACCTTGCTCTTTGTGGCAGCATATCGGTGAGAATCTTTGACGTCCCCTCCTGTCTGGGGGGGGTTTCTTTCTTTCTTTGCCTGCTGTTGGCACATGCCCGCATTCGTGTCTGCGGTATGCGTTGGAGCTGCCCCGACGGCGCTCAGGCTCGTTGTGGGCGCTGATGTAGGCCCAATTTTGTCGGCGTGGAGATTTTTGACTTGCAAGTCAACGAATCTGGAGCTGTGCATGGCGAGCGTATCAAAATCGTAGAACACGATCTGCTCTATCACGTCAACGCCATTTCTCCGGTATGCCTGCATCCGCTGGCACCGCAGCAAGAAACAAACGGGGCTTTCGCGCATCAACAGTCCACGTCGGCTCGTTCATGACCGCTGATTCAAAATGGGCCATCAACACTGCTAGGTATCGCGCACCGAGTTTTTTGCCACCATTTGGCTCAAAGAGGAGCCCGGTACCTTCAACTCGCTACTCGAAGTGAGGCTTGCTTGAATCAAGCGAATGCAGTGCGCCACCCTCGTGGTCTTGTGCGTTACCTTACGGCCGCACTCACCAGCCATCTCCTTCTGCGGTTCTTTCTCTTCCATCGCTACGCCATCCTCTCTTCCCCCTCTCCCCCTTTTTGGGAAACAATGATACTAGACCACGGTGCCACTGGCCTCGACGCATGTCGTGCGGTGCTGGGATGAAGTAGATGACGGCATGTTCACGTGCGCCAAGGTTGTGGAGAACCTGATCATGGCCAACGGCGTTGTCCATGACCCAGATAGTGGGAGCTTGTTTGTGGCCCCGTCCTCCGAGCAGGCCGTGCATGAGTTTGCCTACACCGATAATCGCCGTGCTCCACTGACGCTTAAGCGAACCGTCCCTGTTCAAGGGTGGGTGATGCCAACTGGTTCTTTCCCCTGCTTGCTCTGCCCACGTTGACCCCAAACGGCATCACCCCACTCATCCGTCTGCTGTGTTGTGTCTGTTTTCTTCAACTTCCGGGGTGCACAGCTTGTGCGACAACCTCGCTTTGCATCCGCACCGTCCGGGTGTACTGGCGGCTTGCCATCCGCAGCTGTTGCACTTTCTGCTTTACTCCAAGGGCATTACACACTCGCATTCCCAGGTGCGAGCGGACTTGTGATGCGCCGACGTCACGGTGCAGTTCACCCTGACGCATGTGCTGACGCTGTGCGGTGATTGCGTTCCTTTCTCCAGGCTTATTATATCCCGTCGGCCAAGGAGGGTGGCGAGGCTGAAGAGCTGCTGCTGGTGCCGGGTGAAGTCCTCTCGGGTCTGGCCACGGCCATCATGACAGAAGATGGTGTCTTGATTGGCGGCACTGTTCACAGCCGTGGCCTCTTGCGCTGCCATCTCGGCGACGAGCCCCAGCAGGCCCACGAAACTGCTTAATGACCCCCGTCCACAACCTTCATCAGACCCGACGCCCACTTCGTCGTTCTTCAGGCGCGACAGCGACAGCCGTGCTCTTCGCACACCAGATCCACTTTTGAATTGAACTGCGCTCGACAGTGACTCTGTTCTTGACCACTCCCCACTCAAACAAACACTCGACGCGACGCGCATGCCGCTTCATTCACAGGGCTCAAGTCCACTTGTTGCCGCATCGCCCTGCTGTCACCTTGCTCTTCCCTTCTAGCATTATTATTGTGTGTGTGTGTGTGTGTGTGTGTGTGTGTGTGTGTGTGTGTGAAGTCTGCATGTTTTCAAAATTTAATCTAGATGTAATTTTTCAGATCTGATTTAAAATTTAAATCCGAACGTTGAACGCGGATTTATAAACTTGCTCCGCTGGGCGAGGAAGATGGCGGCCGAGGGCAAGAAGATTAGTAGCGCATCCCTGTTGGACCTCAAGGCCGAGGTGAGGTTGATCAAGCCAAGCGTGTAAATCTTTTGCGATGCTCTGCCCTTGTGGCTCACTTATCCCTGTTCTTGATGTGGGTAGTTGGCGCGGCAGCAGCAGCTGGTGCGACAGGAACGAGCCAACCCGGAGCTGCGCAATGAGCGCTTGGCCCGTGAGCGGACCAAGCACACCACAAGCTGGCTCAAAACCAACAAGGGTGTGACTGAGCGCGGCTATCAAGACCTTATTCAGCAGGCACATGACACAAAGACGCTTGCGCGCGCAGAAGCCGCCCTCAAGGCCAAGGCAGCGCTGTATGAGCGCATGAGGTCTGTTGGTCTTGCTACTTGTGCCCGCAAATCAATCCGCAGGATGCGACATGCCGCTGGACACATCAACTCAAATTGCTGGCAAACACCTGCCGTGGAACCATACATGCAGGCGGGGCCAGCTTACAAAGGCCGAACAGGACAAATATCTCGTCGACTTTGAGCAAAAGTTTTTTAATCTCATGTGAGCCTCTTCCCAAGCACCGGGAATATTGAGAGCATGATCCATGGGCCCATATCCAACTGTACCGTGGCACTCACTCACTGGCTACATGCACGACTGGAACACAGCTACCAAGACGCTGAGGGGGGCTCTGGTCACGAGGACGGCCGTGCAAGCGACGGAGAAGATGCAGAGGATAGCTATGCCTCCGAGGCAGCGCGCGCTTACCAAGAAGAGGTGTGTGGCGTGGTGTGGCTGCAGGTCTAGTTCAGCATAGCTCAGCGGCCGAGCAGCATGCCTAGTGTGACTATCACGTGTGTGCCTTCCTCATCAATGATGATCATGACGATGGCCTACTCGAAGATGGTCGAGTACAAGGATGAATTTGGTCGGACACGACAGTGCATGCGCAAGGATCTGCCAGACGACGTGCACGACCGCATTCAAGGCTTCCGAGGCTACCGGGGCAATTTTGTTGCAGGCGGGTCGGCAGGACAATCCACCTACAGCCGCTCAGGAACGGCGCCCGAGCTCATGAGCGCTGACATGCGCCGCGAAGCAGAGCGTGAAGCCTGGACCGCCGATGCCACATCGGTATGATTGCTTGCAAAGACCTGGGCACTGGCTCTGGCTCTGGCTCTGGCTCTGGCTTTGGCTCTGGCTCTAGGCTGTCACATCTCGTGCCTCGAAAACTTCTTCATATCGACGTACTGCTTTGCAGGAAATTCATCGTGGACCAGTTCACTACGAAACTGTACGCCAGGAGGAGATTCGCAACCTTGGTACCGGTATGTATGTGGCCTTGCCTCGCAGGGTCGGAGACCACTTGTGCCTGGCCGCCCACCGTGCTTGATAGCCCTGTTGTTGCCGCCGCTGCACAGCCTATTTTCGTTTCTCTGCCAACGAGGAGGAGCGCAAGCGCCAAATGGAATCGCTTGATCGTCTACGTGAGCAGGTGCGTCTTGGCTCTGGCTGGCCAGCGTGCAGCACCCACCCTTTCAACAATCGTCTTTGACCACTTTGCTTGCTTGGCTCTGACTAACTCGACTCCCATATGACCTGGTAGACCCTGAAAGGGCGAAACACGCGCGAGAAGGTGGCTGAGCGTCGCAAAGCCAAAATGCAAGAGCGCTTGGCGAAGATTCGGCGCAAGAAAGGTGTGTCAACGCATGTTGGTGCAGCCCTTCATCGAAGATTTGCTACGAGCTGACGCCATGATGCGTTGATGCTTGCCTTTGTGCCACCAGGATTGCCAGTTGATGAGGCGTTGAATTCCAAGCCAGACACACCAGAGGCATCAACGACAGGCACCGAGGAGCAAGAGGAGGAGATTGATCTTTTCCTCGACCACATGGCTGAGCAGGCCAAGATTTTGGCTGATGCTGAGCAAGAAGCCAAAAAGACCAAGCGCCTTTAGGCCGTGTCTGCCCAAGGGGTCAGCCAATCTGCTGGATACCCCTGCGAGCGGGCCGTGCACGAGCATCGCAAGCGCGTCTGAGACGCCTAGTAAGGATTAACCAATTTAGAACCGCACGACTCGGAGTGATTTCCCTTCTTTTTTTTTTTTTTTTTGCTCCACTCCACCCACACATGCTGCCCTTTTAGCCTGATTGACAGGGTATGATAATTGTCTTCAATTTTACAACCGTGATTGAAAAAAAAAAACGAATGTGCAAGACGCGGCTCACGCCTTTTTTGTGGTAGCTGGCACTGGCGCTGGCTGTGCCTCAGCGTGGTTGTATACCCCGGCCGAGATAACATAGTTGGCTGGTGCAAACTTGAGCGCATAGACGGGGGTGGCCTTGGTGTAGTAGGTCTTGAGCAACGCCCCTGACGCACGGCTGGTGCACATGCCCGAGACAAATGAGCACAAAACCAAAAACCAAGTCATTTGATCTGCCAAACTTCCCGGGTGGATGGCTTGCTCAACAATAGTAGCCAGAAAATACGTACCCAGGCTTGACGGGCTCAGTGGCTGCGCGCACCTCTGCCATAGACTCGTAGGCTGCCTTGAGGGCCTTGCAATCCCACACCCGCACCGTGTTATCCGCACCACCCTTTGATCCAAACAGACAGTGTAGGTGCACGGCAAGTCCACATATCAGTTCAGCCTTGGCAAGCATGCTGCCCAGCAAAGACGGGGCAAGTGTCTTCAAGATAACCGAGGCTCAAGTACACGAGCCCTTACCGAGACCAACATCATATCATTCATACTAAAGGACAGGCTGTAGATGTTCTTGCTGTAAACCGGCAATAGAGAGTGCCACAACATGAAGCAAGGCATTAGCAACCACAGGTCCACATCAATGGCAAGCCCCTTCACCGCCTTTGCATGAACTCGTTGCATGCGTTTCAAAACGTACCGATGGCCACAAAAGTTGGCAATGCGCGTACTCGTTTTGATGTCCCAAATCATAATCACCCAGTCATCCGCTAAAAAGCCAAAATCCCGCACACGAAAAAGAAGCAAGTCGTGCGGTGAGCATGGTGCAGCTCAAGCCTGTACCTACACTCGCCCGTGCCCGTTGCAAATGCGTTGTGCGTACCGGCTGATGCCAGGAAACGACCATTGTTGCTAAACTCGAGCGTGTGCACCTCATCCCTGAAAAGCGCGACCAACAAACATGCAAGTGAGAGTTGGGGATCTCTGAGCAAGCACGGACAAAGAGGGATTCGCTTTGTTTTGTTTTGTATTTGCAAGACGAGAGCAGACTTGCATGTGTCCACGGAAAATGCGGACGCAATTGCCCGTTGGCAGGTCCCACAAGCGACACGATTTGTCGGCCGAGCCGGTGGCCAGGTAGTTGCAGTTGGGGTGAAATTTGACACACTATCAAAAGCCCGGTCGTCAGAAGTCGATGTCGGAATGCAAACGGATGGTTTGAACAGAAGAGGCAAGCCGGGATGGAAACGCGCTTACATTGACGTCAGAGAGATGTCCGGAGAGAATGCGTAGCGCGAAGATTTTCTCCGTATTCCACAAGCGAGCCGTGCGATCGTGGGATGCCGAGGCAAAATAGTAGCCCAGGGGACTAAAATGCAGCGGCATTACCGATCCGGCAGGCACCAGTAAGAAAAGTTGCGACGACAGCTTGAAAGCCAACTTGGAAGCAACACACACATACACGCACGCACACTAGGAAAATTATGGAAACTTTATCACGAAAGGCACAACAGTTGCAGTAGCTTCTTACCTAAACTGAACATCCCAGACGGGATACTGGTGGCCACGGTAAACCACCAGGCATGACCAAGTCAAGAGGGACCACAGGCGGACTAAGTAGTTGAGTACGCAAGACAGGTGGCAAATGGGGTGAATTTGGCACAACCTGTCGGCTCTCCGTAAACTCGACGCTTGCCGCCGGGAGTAGGGACGCAACTGACTTGTGCTATCCTGGGAGCTGGACAGTAGGTACATTTGGTCCGGCGAGAAGGAGAGCCCATAAATTGGCCCGCTGTGGCCCACCAACGATCTAGTCTTGGTGCCCGACTCGCGGTCCAAAAAGTCGTTCAGCGAGGTCGATTCTACCCCGATCCAAGCCGAGATGAGCGTTGAGAATAAAAGGTGGGCCTTGCCATGTCAGAATGCGACTGCAGGTTGAGCCACCTACCATCGATCTGAACCTTGCGCATGGTCTCGGGCGGCAAAAAGTCGTATAGGTCATGCTGAGTAAGGGACCAGACAGTGATAATGCTGTCATCCTGACCCGTTGCCAGCAACTTGCCATCCATGGAAAAGGCCATATGGGTGACACTGCCAGATGATTTGGGCGCAGAGGTACGGAAGTATGAGCCGTGAGTGTCTTGGTTGTTTTTGAGAGCAGAATGAACAAGGCCATGATGACATGGACATACTTGCGAGAGTGAAACGTGGTGTACATGCATGTTGAGGGCAGGGTATCGGGAGCTTGCGCTGCTTCACTTGCCAGCTTTAGTGCCTCGAGTCGTGCCTCAATCTCTTCGCGCCCCCTGGATGGTGAGAGAAAAGTCATGACCATACACAAGGGCGGAGGACATGGCGTGAAGGAGAGGCGCAGCGAACAATGAAAGAAAAGGCGCTCAGCCATTGTGAAATGACGGGAGGGCCAGAAGATGGCGTCGTTGGCAACTGAGGAGCGGGTGACACACATGGGCGGGAAGACCAGGCGCTGGTCTTGAGGCGGTGCATTCTCGTCTGCAACCTGCTTGGCACGTTTGGCTGGCTTGTTTTCAGCGCCGGCTATTTGAGACCGGTGGTCGGCCGCGGGCAGATACGTTTGAAAGACGTGAGTTGCACAACAGGGCAATGGGGCATGAGACACTGCGGGCGCTGCCATGCGAGTGCTTGACAGACCTTCATCGCCTGCAGTGGTTTCGCTGGCTTCCTCGGCGGCTGCCTGCTACCAGGGCGAGCAAGTATGAGCGAGCGAAGAGAGACGAGTGGCTAAGCCAGCACTTTGAAGCATGAGAGAGCAGGGAAAAAGATTGGTAGGCTTACGTCGATATAAGGAAAGGTACCCCAATGGACGGGCGTTTCGTTGATTTCCATCTTGTCACTGTCGATGCGCAGGCCACTCTGATCATTGATGGGATCGCCTCGGGCCTCTGTTGTTGAGTTCCGTCACAAGGGAAAAGAGGTGAGCATGATCAAGGCCGAGGAAGGAGCCTCTGTTGTCTTCCTGGGTCATGCAGCGTAGGCTTGCGGGAAGACGACGAATGCCGGATGCAACGCACGTTTGAGACGGATAAACTGGTTCGTGAGACGAAGGAGCGCCATGAACGCGTTGTCTTTGACAAAGTTGACAAAGAGATTGATGGCAAATTGTGAGAGAACAATGTCGTATTTGTTATTCCTATCAAACATGTGATCCGGATCGCGGGGGCGCCCATAAGTTGGATGGCTAAAACCAGGCGGCCAAGGATGTAGAGTCTGAATCGGACACTGGCCGTACACGTAGAGGCGAATCAGGTCGTTGCGACGAAGCTGCTCGAGGTTGGTGATGACACGCAGTTGTTGAACGTGTGAGGGATGTTCATCGGCATGATCGCGGTAGAAGCGCTCCACAAATGCCACGGCTATCGGGAGGTCATTGACGTTTGCCCGCACACAAAGACAGCAAGGATGCGACCGAGCGAAGGAGGGCGGGGCATCGAGGAGATGGTGAGTTGGGATGTAGGTGCTGCTGGGAATGAGTCGGCTTGAAACATTGACTATCATGACCTGATGCCAAATTGAGGCCATGTGTGTGTGTGTGCGCGCGCGCGTGTGTGTGTGTGTGTGCGTGTGCGCATACCGTGCTTCTCTTGGCCGCGATTCATGAGATCGCAAAAGCAGAGGACAAAGAGGGGGAAGAGCAGCTGGCGCAGCTCGGTCTAGAGAAGCACCGGCACAGGTTGGCCAATTTTGAACGAAAAAAAAAAAAGGAAAAAGGGAAAAAGGGAAAAAAAAGAATGAGCGGTGGCACAGAGTCAATGGCAAGGGGCCAGACGGATGCTTGGAAGCTTTCGAGGGAGAGAGGGACAAAGGGTTCCGTACTCTGTACTGATCAAGCGTGGCATCGGCCCAAGTGGCAAGGCTAGTGTTGGGGTTGGGATGAATCAATCAAGACGTTTGTGAGGCCAGGCCAAGCAACAAGAAAGGCCGGGTGCGTCGGCTAGTGTTGGCTTGTTGGAGCGGGGTCCACCACCTCGCACCTTTCATAGGAGGCAATGAGCTGCTGGGGCGTGGTTTCGCTGGCGTAGGACGCGAGGCGAGTGGCCACCAACGACTCGGGGTCATCAATGTCACCATCGAGCGCCTTGTCGAGCTGTGACACCTTTGACTCGGATTGCAAATCCGCCAACGTTTTCTACACCCATAGCACACGCCAGCGTCATGAGACAAGCGCACGACCACGGCGCGTTTCAAGGCCCGGGCCGAGCCAAACTGTCAAGCTCGGGCCCAAAAAAACACCTGACCCACGTACGTGATAATTGCGCTTTTTGAGGTACGCATAAACGATACGATCCAGTTCACTCTGCGAAGACGGGTCAGTGGCAATGGGTTCCAACCCCGTCGGCACTGACGCCGCCGGCCCGCTGCCCAAAGGTGCCGAAGTCGCCATCGCCGCGCTCTCTCTCTCTCTCTCTCTCTCTCTCTCTCTCTCTCTCTCTCTCTCTCTCTCTCTCTCTCTCTCTCTCTCTCTCTCTCAAGAAAAAAAAAAGAGAGAGAGAGAGAGACAACTTGCAGCTACCTAATGTCATAGATATTCCGACGGCAGTGAGGGGTATTATGCATGTAAACTAGCCGTTACGGATCATTTCTCGCCTCTCTCTCGCTCTCTCTCTCTCTCTCTCTCTGTCGCTGCCGCGTCGTGTTGGAGTGAACGGCCATTTGAGGTGGCTATACAGCCTGGGAGGGTTGATTTCGAATTGCCTTGGTGACACAGGTGAGATAGACCCGTCTTCTCCTGCTGAAAGCCTGCCGTTTGACAGGTGCTCTGACGGAAGGTTGGCACATGGATTCAGTAGATCTACCCGAGTCTCCCTGTTGCAGGCCAGACCATCAGGATGAATGGCATGTGGGTTGACAAGCACCGGCCCAAATCACTGGACCAGCTCGACTTTCATGCCAACCTCAGTCAGCACCTCAAAATGCTGGTGAGTGCGTGGTCGTGCCCAAAGCCAGAAATGCAATGGATCGCCCACATATCCTCCGAGCCTTGTGTACCCTGACACGACAACGCCACTGTCTCATACATATTGCCAACGCCTGTGCATACGCCCGCGTCTTTGAATCAATCAGAGTGCGTCGGGTGACGTCCCACACATGCTGTTCCATGGTCCCTCGGGCGCTGGCAAGGTTCGTGCGCCAAGTCTGCTTACTGCATGAGCGTGGCGCGAAGCAGTCACGCGCCGCTCGCCACAAACCCCTGCGGCGTTCACGCCATCCTCATCTTGTTGACCCCTTTTTTTTTTTCCCATCGTCCTTTTTTTCGCTTTTTGCACGCGGCAGAAAACGCGCTGCATGGCCTTTTTGCGTGAGCTGTATGGCCCCAGCGCTGACCGCGTACGAGCTGCCCGTTCGTGCCTTTCTCATCATCTTTTGTTTGGCGCCAATTTTGCTCATGCTCTTTTGCTCCTGTGGTATGGTTTCATAGCTCAAGATTGACCATCAAGTCATCAAGGTACAGACGGTTTTGCTTACCATTTTGCGCAAGGGCGCAGCCATGTACCGCTCCCTGCTGCCAACGCTATTGCGGCCGCCTTTCGCACTCAGCTTTGCTCCCTCGCCCCTGTCACAGCCCACACCTAGTAAAACGGTGGAAATTTCAACTCTTTCCAGCAACTTTCACATTGAGATCAATCCGAGTGACGTGGGCATTGACGACTATCACGTCGTGCGCATGATTCTGAAGGAAATTGCTCGCACCCCGCTTGTCGACACGAGCAAGCACCCATTCAAAAGTAGGCCATCCCCTCACTCATCTTGTTGCCAACGTGCCAGTCCTTGCCTCGGCCCCTCTCACAGCCGATTGTTGGGTGCTTACCCGTTCCCGCCACCTTTGTAGCCGTGGTGATTGTGGAAGCGGACCGCTTGACCCGCAAGAGTCAACAGGCGCTGCGTCGCATCATGGAAAGCTATGTCAGCAACTGCCGCTACATCCTCATCTGTAATAGCAGCACCAAGGTATGGGGGCTCAAAGATGCCGCGCAGAAGTATGCTTTTTGACCAATCGGCCCTCTTGCCCTGGTTGCCCTTTGGCACAAGAGTCTCAGCAGCATGCCTCAAAGCCACTGTCTCATCCCTCTTGGAAAAATAAATCGCCATGTCCGTCCAGATTTTGGCCCCCATTCGCAGCCGTTGCTTGCAAATGCGTGTGGGAGCACCGACCATGAGTGAGGTTTGTGTGGCAACGGCACAATTCCCCCTCTCAAGCTTGCGTCGCGGCCCGGGCCCGTCAAGTTTGGTGGAATGAATTCACCATCGTTCCCTCCTTTTTTTTTTTTTTTTTGTTGTTGTTGTTGGCTGTGCGGAAATAGATGTGTGCCGTCCTACATGGTGTTGCCAAAAAAGAAGCCGTGACCGTACCCGACGAATTGTGTCAACAGATTGTCAAAGAGTCGCGGCGCAACCTTCGCCGCGCTCTTCTCATGCTGGAAGCTTCTCGTGCCCAAATGTGCGTCGCTTGGGTAGCAAAATGCTGTTGGTTCTGTATTCTGTCGCTGTACTGACGCCTCTGTGTCTTTGCAACTGTGGTAATGTGCTTGATAGACAAGCCACGAGTCTGCCGGTGGACTTGCCCATTGTGCGCGCCGATTGGGAGGTCTACTTGCGGGAAACAGCAGAGCGCATTGTTACTGAGCAGTCGGCGGCGCGTCTACTTGAAGTCCGTGGTCGTTTCTATGAGCTCCTCACGCATTGCATTCCGGCCGATTTGATTCTCAAGGTATGAAAGGTGGCCAGAACATTGAAGCATTACCAAATAACATGATAAAATTAATTCCATTGCCCCGCTTGTTTTAACCTGCCAAGCTTTGTGCTATCAGCCAAGCCTTGCCTCATAACGTGTGGGAAATCATGGGCGTAGACGCTTATGGAAGAGCTTGTGCGTCACCTGGACACAGACCTCAAGGTACAAATTGTGCAGCTGGCTGCCGAATATGAGCATCGCTTGCAGGTATGTGGCCGAGATAAGTCTCCAATGCTGGGCTCGTGAGACCGTGGTGTCACCTCACCCACCGCTCCTGGGTCGCAGTCTGGGCGCAAGGAAATTTTCCACCTTGAAGCGTTCACTGCCAAGTTTATGGCCCTGTACAAGGGCTTCCTGGACCTGTTGGGCGACGTTTAAGAGCCGCCGCTCTCGCTGCCTGATTGTCTTGTGATCATGACCGAAAAAAATTGAGTATGTCTGTGTTATCGGGTCAAGCAATCTGTGTGGAGATGAATTTTGACAGTAAAGAACCATTTGACATAGGAATGCAGAAAATATTGCTATGAACACACACAACGATTCCTGCAACAAGTTGGGTCGCATGCTTGTTCGCACCAAAGGAGCCAAGGCGACTTGCCATGCCCCCACCTCGTCTCGAAGGGGGCACGTCGCGACCATGCGGCAGAGACGATCGTGACACACAACGGACAGAAAAAATGGGCCAACACCCACTGGCACTGAGGAAACCGGCTGTGACTGTATTGCCTCAAAGTCAAGGGGCAAAGGACCCGGTGTCCAAGCTGATTCCGGATGGATCAAGTTGTAGCAGGCAAGTCCTTAACGTCTTCCTTTCGTTTTCGTAAGAAGTGGGGCAGGAAAAACCCCCTTCTCGGAGGGTCCAATCAAGATGGGTGGGCTCGAGAGTACCGAGCACCGGGCTGCCGCTAATGGGAGTTATTGGCCAACGGGGAACCCACGCTAAAGTTGACGCCGGCCGAGGCCGTGCGGACCAGGCTGGGGCTGCGGCCTCGCACGACCATGACAGGGCTCGAACCGGAGCGCACAGGCGAGAGCTCGCGCCCAGAAAGGGGGCTGTCTGGTCGACTCGTACCGCGACTGCCAATGGGACTATCCAACGGCGAATCAATGTTGAGACGCGCCGAGTCAGATTCGAGCTGTTTCATCTGCATGTGGTCGGCAAACTATCACAGGCGGGATGGAAGAGCGTCGTGAGATTGGCCTGCACAGCCAGGTGACACGTGTGAGGCATGATAAGCATGCACAAGAGACAAACCTGAGCGTCATATTGAGCCAGGTGGTCAGCGGGAAGCTGGGTGCGGAGAAAGGAGAGATACTCGACAGCCGTGCGAAAGACCGTGGCCTTGTCGGCATCGCGGTTCACGGGCACAAGGTTTCGGAAAAGATTGCACGAGTTGACAATATTAGCACGACGTTGCTTCTCCTTCTCGGTGTGACCAGGGGTGTTCTTCGTGCGCTTGCGAGGCCACTTGTTCTGTTGTCGCGAGCACACGGGTGGCGCGCGTGAGCAGTGGAAGGAGGGCACTCAGCTGACGTTTTGAGGGGGTTTTGACACAGCCTCACACTCACCTGGCTGGAGTTTTGGCTCGACGCAGATGTCTATGGAAAGGGTTCAAGAGAAATGCGTGAGGGCTTGGGCAAAAGAGCCAGAGGCACACGAGCACGAGAGCAAGGCAATTTGAAGGGGCTGGCAGCGCAAGAAGAGTGGGCATTTCGAGCGCATCGACATGACAAACGTACCGGGACGCGTACGGTCATGATGTTGGGATCAGACCCGCTGCGCGAGCGGGTGCCCGGTGACGCGGTGCCGCTGGGATGCTGCTGTCATGAAGGACGGGCAGACGGACCAAGCCACAAAAGAGCGAGTGAGGGGCAAGGCGGGATCAGATGATTGGGACCTGTGTGGCAGTGGGGGAGAGAAAGGTGGGGCAGACCTGTTCGGTGACAAAGAGAGGGAAGTTGGAGGGCGAGGTGGCGCCATCGGCCGCGGCGGGGGACATGGCAAATCGAAGCATGCTGTGGGAGCTTCCACTAGCAAGATGGGCGCCGGGGGAGGTGGGTAGAGAGGCACTGCCAAAGTTTCCGTTGGCAGCAGCCGTGGCAGATGATGAGGCAATGGCGGATTCGTGACCGGAAGACATGACGGCGACAGCCAGAGGGGAGGAAGGCTGGTGGGCAAAAGCGTTGCCCGACACGTCAAGGCCGCCGTTGGAGGAGGCGGCCGTCAGGTCGAGGGTTGAGTTGAACTCGTTGAGGGTGGATTGGCCGAACGGGGTCCACTTGTCGAACTGAGCCTTGAGGGCTTCGACGGTGAATGGTTTTTGAAGCATGTCGTTCATGCCGTAGGACTGGTAATCTTGGAGGGTACCTGACGAGGTGAAGGCGATGATGGGGGTGTACATGTTGAGGCGGCTGCTGGCGCGAATTTGCTGTGTGGCCTGAACGCCGCCGATCTTGGGCATGTGAATGTCCATGTAAATGATGTCAAAGTGTTGTTGGTGGCAGAGTTCAATGGCTTGTTCGCCATCGGTGGCTTGGGTGATGTTGTCGGTGAGCTCGCGTAGCAGAGAGGTGATGACGTGTTGGGTGAGGGTGCAGTCTTCAACGACGAGGACGCGGGCACTGGTGGGGATATCCAAAGGAAGGTCGGTACCGGCGGCGCCCAGAAATTCGGGGAGGTTCAGATCGGGAATGTCGACCAAAGGCACATTGGCCAAGTCGGCGGGTAGGGCGCCAATCTAAACCGAGATGATGGTGTGATGGTGAGCGAGGAAGGGCAGGAGGGGGGGTCTTGACTCGCTCTGGCCAGCACAATGCAGGACGCAAGCATGGCCAAAGCAAGCGAACAAAGCAAAGAAGAAGAAGAAGAAAAGATACAAAGCTGGTGCAAGACCACATGAAACGTACGGCACGGGTTTCTGCCCAGGTCTCGATTTTGAGGAGAAAATCATCTTTGTTGAGGGGTTTGAGGAGTATGTCCTGGATCCCAGCTTGGGTCAGTTGTTCCTCGCCATTGGCGGGCATGGAAAGGGTTAATCCAACAATGGGAGTATCCGAATTTAAACCTTGGCACCTGTGAGAGTAGTGAGAGGGGGAAAGGCAAAGGGGAGGGAGAGAGAGCGCGCATGTGCATGTGCATGTGCATGTGTGAGTGAGGGCGGGTACAAGGAGTGAGGGCGGGCACGGGCATGATATTCTGCTTCTACCCTACCTGAGGTTGCTGGCGAGTTCAAGACCCTGGGACAGTTGACCAGGCCAGGTGGTGTCAAGGTCGATGAAAATGAGACTGAAGCGATTGGATGCGCACGCCGCAAGCGCATGCTGCGCATCCGGCACCTGTTGGGATGATACCATTGCGTTGTTATTGTGGTAGACCAGAAAAAAAAAAATGTGCAGCATGATGGACCACATGAGCAAGTTGCTGCCGGGCAAATGAACACCACCCTTTTCCCAACCAAGCCCAAAAGTCACACATAGAGAGAGGGGGTGGTGGGGGGATGCTGCTGGGCGGGGCAACGAAAGAAGAACAGCTTGTCTGCAGGGGCGAGCTCAAGCGGGGGCGGGCGGGAAACATACTTGTTGGTGAAGCACACGGGCATCGGTGAGCCAGACATGAACGAGGCGTTGCAAAACCTCATTGCCATCGACAATGAGGCAGGTTCGTTGATCCTGTGCCATGGCGAATGTCTCTTTCCCGGACGAAAGGGAGCCAACGGAGCAACAGAGCAGAGCGCAACCGACGACGACGAGCGGTTCCAGGTCGACGCTGAACGCCGTTGGTTGAGTCTTTCGACAACAACAGCGAGAACAGACCCGACGACGCCACCAAAACCCCCACGTCAACGCCTTGACAGATCCACACGCACGCACGCGCACGCACACATGCACACACGGCGCGCCCGGCAACCGATTCAACGACGATGCATTCACCGCGACCTCGACCGCGACCTCGACCGCGACCGCGACCCGCAATCTCTGTGTGTGTGTTTGTGTGTGTGTCTCTCTCTCTCTCTCTCACGAAATTGAACATTCGTTGCAAAGTAAAAATTAAAATAAAGAGAGAGAGAGACGGAAAAATGAATTGGTTTGGTCAGAGAGAGAGACAGAGACAGAGACAGAGAGAGAGACAGAGAGAGAGACAGAGAGAGAGAGACAGAGAGACAGAGAGAGATTGAGACAGAGAGAGAGAAGGATAGAGAGAGAGAAAACAGAGACAGAGAGACAGAGAGACAGAGAGAGAGAAGGATAGAGAGAGAGAAAACAGAGACAGAGAGACAGAGAGACAGAGAGAGATTGAGAGAAATTTAAGAGAGCGAGAGGAGAGAGATTGAGAGAGAGAAAAATTAAGAGAGAGACAGAGAAATTTAAGAGAGAGAGAGAGAGAGAGAGAGAGGATGAATTGGTGTGGTTGGTTTAAGAGAGAGAGAGAGACAAAGAGAGAGAGAGAGAGAGAAATTTAGAGAGAGAGAGAGAGACACACACACACACACGGACAGATCCAGCCAGACGGGGGCGGATCAAAGTTGGGAGTGAGATGGAGGGGGAGCCTTGAGAACACGCAACGACTCGGGCTGAGCGCTCAGCCGCTGGAAGATGGAGGCGGGTCCATGTGCCACAGGTTGAATTGCCACAACGGCCAATGGTCAACCGTGTCGAGGTCCCGGTATCAAACGACCACGTACTATGGCAGCTGTCTGCGCAAAGGGACGTGCGTACGGACTTTGATCCCTCGTGGGTCACTGCTTCAAGGCAGGGCTCAACGGTCAAAAGTCGGTCAGGTACGGCCCAAGCAGTCGATGCGATGTACTCGCCTCAACGGCCCGAAGTCGCGACTCACCCAACCGCCCGCTCCTATGGCCCCCGAATGGGCATGAACGGACATCCGGCCGCTGTCGCGCAACAACATTTACAACTACAACTTCAATCAACAGAGGGGAAAATCGCCTCGGTGGCATTACTCTACACTGTCTTTGACCTCGGGCAACGCCTTGAGCTAGCAGTGGCAGACACCGGCGCTGCCATTGCCCCAAAGGCCGTTCCAAAGGCCCGCAAAGTACACATTCCATTGACATTCCTTCTCAGGCTGAGGATGTCCGTTTGACTACCATCTCTGCTTGGGACCATCAAGAGTTGAGGCCAAGGGCTCGAGAACAGAGCGGCCGAGCCGACAGCAACAGTCAGCCATCCAGTCAGTCAGCCAGCGCCACCGCCATCGCGACTTCCCCGGCTGCCACTTTGCGTCCCTAAACTGATTTTACATTGGCCTCGACCTCTGCATGGCTACCACGACAACTGTCAGCTCTCTGCTTAGCCCTTGCTTTCTACGTGGGCACATGGGCCCCCAACGGAAATCCCTCTACCTGCACAACACCCACCTCCCCCACCCTCTGCCCCTGCTTGCTTGTCGTATGACATCACCAACAACTCGACCAAAAGTACATCACGATGATGTACCGCGTTGTATCACCCGCGTCACCGGTGTGCTGACAATTTGTGCCAAGTCATACATCATTTGGTAGCGCTATGCAGCGGCAAGGTACCAACGACCATTTTGTCAGACAAATTATTGCTATGGCACAGCAGCCTCCTCTCCCTTCTCTCCCTCCTCAAACCGACCAAACCAATTCATCTCTCTCCCTCCTCTCCCTTCTCTCCCTCCTCTCCCTCCTCTCCCTCCTCTCCCTCCTCTCCCTTCTCTGCGCCGCTTTGGAAGAAACGAAATGCTGATACGTCCCGGGGGTTGTTCCAATGACTAAATGTCGTCAGGGCTTGGGACTCGGTCGATTCTGATTACGCTAAGCACCTCTAGTCGTGGCGGGTGGCACGGGGCCGGACACCCCAGGTGGGCAGCATCACGCCAGCCCATGCCAAACCGCCGACGACACAGATTGACAAGGCCACCTCTCGCCCAAACACCTGCTGAAGCACCGTGATAGGGTATCCAGCCAAGCCCGCGCCAAACTATCGCCGTCCGTGCACGCAGGCAATGTGAGCGGCCCAGCCAGACCTTGTCGGCTCCAGGCCAGTTCCCAGCGCCACCCCTGGCCCGTGTCCTGACCCACATCCATCCCTACGAGCACCTTTTTGCCTACCTGTGAAAATACGCTCACAAGGCTGCCAGCCAAAGCCGCTTGGGCGCGCGGCGAGATCTCCATGGCAAACAGACCCATCAAAGTCTGTGGCCCAAACAGAAATGCCCCCGCCAACGCATACCCAGCCTGGAGCGCCTACGAACACCCACAAGCATCATTCCGTCACAGCCGCAAACACATCCCGTTGCATAAGGTGGCGTTCAGATGAGCCATCCCCGTCGCAAACGGTAAAAAAAAATTGGATGGCCACCAGCCCGCTCCGACTTACCCAGGTAGCGGTGGTGGTCTGTACCCAGAGAACCACAGCCGCAAAACCCAGGCCGTACAGACAACAGACCGGTCCTCGCCGTCCTTCGAACAGCTATTGCAGTCCACAAGTCAGCCACAAGGACCAACCAGTGAAAAATAACTCAAGTGTCAAATAACTCGACCATGCCGCCACGTCTCAAATACGTAGTACGACAACCACGAGCGAAAGCACACAAAGTAATCATAAGATGGATAGCATCAAGTCTGGTGCAAGCCCACAGACCTGGTCCGACGCCAAGCCGGCAACCATGCTTCCCACAATGCCCCCGGCTTCAAAGTAGGACAGCGTCAGTCCGGCCGCACTGCGCTCCATGCCCTTGTCGTGCACCAGCATCAACAAACTCCAATTGCTCAAAATGTCCTTGGTCTATTGCAGCCAAATGTGAGGGGGAAAGGTGAACCGGCACTGCTGCTGCACCCCCCGCCTCCCCATTCGCAGCGTCATTGCCAGTTTACACACCAAATAGATCAGCATATTTGCCACCACCAAGAGCACCAACAGCGAGGGAAGGTGGCGCAGCTCGCGGAACCACGTCGCCCAATCCCGCTGCGGCGCGGTTTTACTCGATGTCTCGACCCTCTTTTCCTTGGACGGCACAGTCAGCAACGTGCCTGGTGTGCTCAAGCGACAACACGAGAGCCCAGAGTGAGCGGGCTGTCGGCCATGGTATGACACCAGGATCGCTGACGGGTCTACTAGTAGCAGGTTTCTGGCAAGTCTTTGATTGCTTACCGACAAAAGGCACAAGGGCGGCCATTAATAGAGCAGGCCACACAAACGCCCGTTGCCACGGCGCAAGCAAGCCTCCGTCCAGCTAAAGGAGAAAGAGAGGGAATTCCCTCACATTCACATGAGAACGCTGGATGGTCTAAAGCACTACGCAGTCTTGAGTCCATGCCAAGATAGCAAAGGTGCGCACTTACCACACTCAAATGCATTGTGTTCATGATGGCAATAGGAGCCAGTCCGGCCCCAACGTTTTGACTCGTGGATATGAGCGCCCACCAAGTAGCCCTGCCGGCGCGCCGCCACCAATGATCGGATCAACTGAGTCGATGCAGACACTAAATCCCTGAACAAGGCTGCGCACACGCACCGGCCCTCGGGGTCTGGAAACCAAGCATGGATGAGGGCACCGATGGGTGACCATCCAAATCCCAGGACAAATCTATCAAAACATCGAGTCAGTAGTAATCCTGGCCGACAAGCGGCTGGATGCTTGGCGTGATCCCCGGTGCTCAAGCCCAGCACAAAATGGATCATACCCATTGGCTGTCCACAACAGGATGCCCATCCAGGTCGAAAGCATGCCCACAAGGGCAAAGGTGATGTTGAGGGCAGCTGAGATGAGAAGCACCGCCTGTAGCATCTGTCCTGGAGCCATCAGGTCGGCCACAATGCCGCCTGGGATCTGTTGCAGAGAAACACACAGAGAAACACGCCCGCACGCATCCAGTGAGCTCGGGCACCGTGACTCGGACACCAGCTGAAAAGCAGACATGCAGCCGTAACAGCGCTCAAGGCTCGGCAAACCAAGCCCGCCTCGCCCACCTTGCTCAGCCCATAGCCGAGGGAGAAGAAGGAAGTGAGCAAGCCCAGATCAGCCTCGGTCGCACGCTGCTCCTGTGATTGCACACGCCAAGAAGAATCAGATGGTCGCAAGCATAAATCAAGATCGACGGAGCACCCCGCGTTGACCCGCCACAAACCTGTAAAAGATCCAGCGCTGCCGCCGTGAGCGTTTTGCGCAAAAAATAACATCCAGTGTAAGTCGTAAACATCACCAGCGCCGCGGCATGCGCTGGTTGCCATCGCCCTAATATACCCGCCGCCATGGCGTCACCAATCTCCTCACTGAAAAGAGACCACCACCGCCGCTGCCGCCGCCGTCACGATGATTCTAGCCACCGCCCCACCCGATCTCGCGCTCACGACCTGCTCGTCGTGATCCCCGTGCCACAACACACACTCGCACAAGAAAAAATTTGACCGAAATTTCCTCTCTCTCTCTCTCTCTCTCTCTCTCTCTCTCTAAATCTCTCTCAATCCCTCTCTAAATCCCTCTCTCTCTCTAAAAATATCTCTCTCACTCTCTTTTCTCGCGACTGCAAATTATCCATTGCGGGCCGGTCATTTGGCATGTGGATGCACCGTGGAATGCCAACCCCTCGTTCAATGAGACGACCAGATCCCTGATTCCTCGCCGTAGCCAAAACCATGCACCCGCTCAGCTAAAGGAATGATGTGCCTTGACTGAGCACATGACAGTGAAAAGGAGAATCATTCTCGAGACACGTTACGCGACAAAAGTTCCCATTGGATTATGTGGACCATGATAGGCAAGAAAGAGTCGGGGAGCCTCAGGCTCAAAGGACGAGAAGGTTTGCATGAGCGAGCAGATCGAGCAAATGACAAAACCAGGAAAACTGGAGTTTGGCAATGAGATCACAAACGCTACGCTTAGACGGCGTCGACCACGAGCTCCTCCGGAGCAGCAGCAGTGTCCACAACCACCTGGTCTCGCCGTCGATGGCGTGCTTGACCCTCCAGCAACATGAGCTCGTGGAAAACGGCTGTGATGGTTCAAGGCACATCACAAAGAATGAGTCGATCAAGCCAACTTGTAGGCCCTTGCCCGACCTGACCCTTAGCAGCTCGGCAAACGCTTTGTAAACAGACCGTCGTCGACTTGCACCAGCACGCCCAGTGGGTTTTGCTGCTTGTCCACAAACAGCTCGACCTATTTTTTTTTTTTTTTTTTGATCCATCCAAGAGCCAAAGCAAAGCACAGAATGGGGGCAAACAGGCCAGTAAAGTCACTCATGAGTGAGATCCCCCAGACGCGTGTGTTTGAGCGCCTCAAGCGGGTGGTCCCTCTTTCAGAACAGCTGGGCTAAGTCAAGAATCCAGCACATACATTGACTTCTTTCGAGGCCAAATTTTCGGTGGCGAAGAAAGGACTAAAGTCCCACAGTCGCATAATAAAGAGGAGGCAAGCATAGAACAAAAAGCCCAGCGCCGACACCATGATTTCAGCGATCCAAGTGTGCTCGGACAGAAACGAGGCCGAGATGGCTGCGAGCCAGCAAACCACGAGGCCGGATCAATGATGAGCTGCCATCAAAAATCCCGCACGTGCAGCCCAAGGATCACACTTAGGCCAGGACTCACAGATGATAACCCAGAGGATGCAGTAGGCCACAAAGAGCGCCCGCACACGCTATCAAGAAAACAAAACACCATCCAGCAAGGCCTCGTGATGAGAGACAGTGCGAGTACGAACGGCACCCGATGTACGGCCGGTAAAAAAACGAGGCAAGCCATCAGACTTACGCTCAGCATGCGCAGCTTGAGGTTCAACGGCAACAACAGGCGAGGGTGCACAGCCAGGTCCTGCGTGATGGCACGTGTGTGCGTGCCATGGTGAGCACAGGTCGTGGTGGCTGCAAAAGTTTTTCCTTCTTCTTTTTCTTAGGAAATGCAAAAAAAGCGTACTGCGAACAGTAACATAAGACGTACTTGATTCATCATGCCAATCAGATCAATGCGGCGGTGCTGGAGATAGATGAGGTTGGCGCCGCTTGCGCGAATCACAAAGACCACCATGATCACCGTCACGAGGACAATTAGAATCAAAAAGTAAGGATGAACAAAATGGCGCAAGAGGGCTAGGCCAAAGGAGCTGAGAGGAAGCGCTGCTCGCGACAAAGGGCAATGCATCACAGATGAGTGAGTGGGGCAAATGACAGAACAAAATGAGGCAAAGGGTGTCACCCTGGCCGGTTTTGCCAATCAGGGCCCCTGCCACAGACCATCCCAGACCGAGGCCAGAACTCACTCCAGATGTAGTTGCGGGATTGGCGTTCAATACTTTCATGGATAATATACCAGCTAGGATAGCAGACAAAAAAAAAAAAAAAAAAAAAAAAAAAAAAAAGGAAGTACACAGAATGAAGATAAACAACGCGCTGGAATAAAAGGAAGGCACGGATGCCTTAGAAAGCTCAGAGCTCGTACCCGGTGGAGAGACAGAGCACCACGAGGAAGAAGATGGCTTCGGCCAGGAATTGCAGGATCGTCTTGGCGTTGACCATGGCGACGGGGTCCGTACCTGAGAAGCCACGGACAAACCGACCCATGGGATTACCAAGAGCATGTGAGCAGCTTGAGAAAAGGCATGGCAAGAAACAATCAGAGACACAAGGTATGTGACCAACCGTGACTGGAGCGGTATGTCCAGATGTGATACTCGAGCACAAAGACCACCAAAAAGATGATCACGGGAAGGAAGATGAGCTGCGGGACCAGGGGAGCAGACAAGAAGCAAGGCATGATGAGTCAACCCCGCAGCCGGTGGACAGAAAATGGTCCGGCATGTTGTCGTCGAGGCAAGGCACGAAAGGATTGGGCGTAGACCCAGCAAAATTAAAACGGGATTGGAAAGAAAACAAATCGATGAAGAGATGCGGAGTTGACGCCACGCACCTTATGCATGGCATTAGAAAAGCGAAAGTAAATGGCCGTGTTGACAATGGCAAGGACGATGATGGCAGCCCAGAGAAAGGCAAAAACGCGGTAGACTTCCGGTAAGGGTATCTAGGACCAGGGTGGGCAATTGCAAAGCGAAGAAAAAATGAAAATCCTGTAGGCTCTGACACTGGGCTGCAGTTGGAGCGGATCAGATGTACTGACCTCGTCCCGGCTCAGCTGTTCGCCCCCAGGATTGATGGTTTCGAGCAGGTATTCGCAGGTGACAGGGGTGGCATCTGAGCCCTAGGATTGGAAGCATCGAAGATTAACAAGGATGAGCTCAACCGAACCGAGTCGATGGTGGTGGGCAACGGAAGATGGAGCCAAAAATAAAATGGGGGACAAGAAAAAAGCGCCTACCAGCCCAGGTGGACATTCCAAGAGCATAAAATTGTAGTAGCTATGTCGCCCCGGGCCGCCAAAGTGATCCGCGACCTCGTAACTGGTTGGAAGAGAAGGAAAGGTCAGGTGTGTGAGTTGTTGTCTGTTGAATGGGTCTGAGAAAATGCCAGGGCCTTGGGTGAGGCATGCTGGAGCAAGGCAGCACCCACGTGTTTGGTAAGGTTGGATGAGTCGAGTTTGGGAGGTAGACGGCGTAGGCCATCCGGTCAATGTCGGCACAGGTGACGCTAGGCCGCTCGCGAAGATCCCCGTACTGCTTTTGGGTGAGCCCAGCCAGATAGACGTGGCCCGGGCTGGCTGAGCAGTTGAGCCACAGATGCAGCTGACCACCTTCCTGGAAGCCAAAGAAGCGAGTACCTGCCATTGAAAAAGGGTCGAGGAGGAGGGAGTGAGAAACAACCATGAAACCGGTGGCACGGGGCACATTGAGTAGGTCGGCAACGGCGCAAGGACAGGTTCGGACCTGTGAGACCAGTGAAGCGGCCCTGAAAGGTGTCATGAAGGTCGGGCCTGAAGATGCCATCGTCAATGTAGGCGTGGGCAGGATGAGGGACCAGCAAAGCCAGCCAGACCAGGGTCATGCTCAAGCCGGCACCCAGCCGGAGCCCGCATTGGGCCATGCCGGCAACGTTGCCTTTGCACGGCCCAGAAAAGATCAACAGGGACCTGGAGGCCTAATTGCCGCCTGATCCAGCAGCAACAGCAAAGGGGAGAGAGAGAGGGAGAACCAAGTGGGGGAGGCAGAGACGGAGGCAGAGACGACGCCAAGGGATGGCGCTGCCGATTGATGATCGGAATGTTTTGGTGTTTCAATGTTCAATGGCGTTGCGCTGAGAACGGCAGGCTCGAGGCGACTTGAGGACAACCAGGACACCGACACGGGAAGATAGGTGTTGTTCCGATATCAGACTTCCGATTATATCCAATGGATAGCCTGTCTTGAGTCACCAGATGACTTGAGCAGCTCTGCGGCGGGCGGACGTGTGTCACTTGACCCTGCGCGCACAGAGAGAGAGAGAGGACGGGCGCGCAAACTGGAGAGATAGGGGGAGGCTGGCAAGGGAGTGGAAGAGGCATAGGATGAACTTGCGAACAGATTCAGAGATGTTGTCAGAACGAAATTATATCAAGGGGAGAATGTAGAGGGCGAAGAAGAGAAGGTGGGTAGGATGAAGTGAGAATCAGAGATAGGGACGGGAATGAGGATTAAGGTCAGAGAGACAGGGCTGCAAGAGAGATGGCTGACAACGACAAGGAGAGCAGAGAGGAGACGCAACGAGAGGACTTCGTTCAGAGAGCAGGGCACAGGGCGCGATAAGGCACAAGCTTAGAGGCAAGGTAATACAAGAGATGGTGCTGCTGCTAGGCAGACAGCTGAGAGAGACAGCCAGTGAGGGTTGTGGGTTAGGTGTGTAAGGTTCAAATCAATTTTGGAGAGTGTATATCCCAATTTAGAGGATAATAAAGTGTTTTACTTTTCACAATGGTGTTTAAAGTCGGGTGTCAGTTCCAGTTACCGATGCCAGATAAGAGAGCCAAAATGTTATTTTAGAGGGACAGTTTCCTCTTGTGGTCAGTCGCGCGCTTCTCTCTCTCTCTCTCTTAAAAAAAAAAAAAAAAAAAACGGCAGCCCCCGAGCACCAGCGCCTCGTCGCCCGCTTGCTATTCTCAGCTCTGGCTTTTTGGCTTGATTTAAATGCATTTCATCACTTTTGGCTACTTGCCATCTGCTCCTCTCGCGGCCAACTCAACAGTGTCTCGTACACGACCTTTTTTGGCCCTGCTCATTGGACTCACTCACCACCCGCCTGCTCCTCACCCCGTTTCGCCTGCCCATGCGAGTGCAGACTGGATTCCAAGTTGCTTTCCATTGTTGGAGCAGCAAAAGAGCCTGCTTCGCAGTCACGTTGGCTTGATATCCCGTCACAGCAACTCTCCCTCTGTCCCTCTGCCTCTCTCTCTCCCTCTCTCAGAATTCGAGCTTGTCTTGTTCGTACACCAGCTGCTGCTGTCAACACGCTTCGGGCTTGTTTCCCCTCTGGGCAACCGTCAGGATGGCCAAACGCACACCGAGCGAGCAGATGAGCGCTGATAACAGCGTTCAAGAATACAAGACTTTTCTCGTCCGCCAAGGCACCAACACGGGTGCCTTTGCCCTGGCCAAATCATGCACCATCCTTCTTCGTAACATTGTCGCCATGCACAAATGGTCGACCGCCAAGTACGCCAGCTCCCGCCTGCCCAGCCTTTTTTCCTTGCTCCCACAGGCTCGAGTGAATCCAAACCCCTCAAAGTTGGCCATGTCTTCACCATCCCCTCACACCTTGATCCGTCGCAGGGACCTCATGGCCCTCATTCGCGCTGCGGGCAAGGAACTCGACGATGCTCGCGCAGGAGGTGCGTCCCGATTATCCTCGGCTCGCTCTTGGCATCCTATACAGCCCCGCAAAGCCTCGCCCATTCACATTTTCCCCATCTACCGTTTAGAATCAGCCGTGGGCAACATGATCAAGCGCGTCCTGCGTCTGGTGCGCGAAGCTTATGCACAGTACGTGAGCCTTGACCCCTTGATCGCCATGAACAGAGGCACAGTCAACCTCATTCTGGGCCTCTCTTGACGCGTCACGATTATCTCCTAGATGCGTCCGCGAGGAAAAGGGTGCTGGTGTCGAGACCATGGCCTCGCTTCATGTATGAACGGTTGCCCACTTGCCCATCCTGCCATCTGCCTGCTTGCATTGTCTGACCGCCACTGGCTTCTTCCTTCTTCCCCCATAGAACATGTTGGTCTCGCGTGACAGTCGGGCCGACTATGACCATCCTTTTAAGAGCCTCAAGTCCAATGTCATTGTGAGCATTGGTGAACTCTTGGAAGACCTTGAAATGGCTGCCAAGGACATTGCCGAACAGGTGCTCGCCCTTGCCCAGCAAACCCAAACCTCGTCGTGCGCTCCCGTGCTCACATTCTCTGACTCCGCCCGAGCGCGCGTTTTACTCATGAACCAACACACGCCCGCACGCTTGTGCCTGTGTCCGCGATAGGCCAAAGACCACATCCACGCCGACGAGGTGATCATGACATTGGGCCACTCCCACACGGTAGAGGCCTTTCTCAAGGAAGCCTCCAACTCTCGAAGCTTCCACGTCATTGTGGCCGAGGGCGCACCCCAGTACCAAGGCCAGCAAATGGCCATGAACCTTGGCAAGGCTGGCATCGAAACCACCCTCATCACCGATTCCGCCATCTATGCCATTATGTCTCGCGTCAACAAGGTGCCCTCACGCCGCTCCCCCCCCACAGGTCACGCTTGTCTGCCTCGCGCTGCTCATCTGCTGCCTGCGCCCCCGCTTTCACCGCGCACAGGTCATCATTGGCACTGCTGGCGTTATGGCTGATGGCGGTCTGATGGCCATGAGCGGCTCGCATGCACTTTGCATGGCTGCCAAGCACCACTCGGTTCCCGTCCTGGTTTGCTCGGCCATGTTCAAGCTCTGCCCCAAATACTTGTGCTCGTACGATCAAGACGCCTTCAACAACCTCGGCTCACCGGCAAGCATCTTTGATCACAGCGGCGGTTCGTGCGCATTTACTCCGCCCGCGCCCATCTGTTCCTTTCCTGAACCTAACCAACGTTCGTTGCCAATTCTGACCTTCTGTCTCGACTCTAGGTGATCTGATTGATAAGATCAGCGTGGTCACACCCTTGTATGACTACGTGCCGCCAGACCTCGTCACACTCTTTATTTCCAACCTGTACGTTTGAAGCGATTTTGTAGGCATGCTGTCTCGTGCACAGCGCACCCGAGTCGACAACCCCATCTCGCTTGATCCTCACGGCCCGACGACCCGTCTCTAGGGGTGGCAATGCGCCGTCATATGTGTACCGATTGCTGAGCGAGTACTACCATGAGGATGATTACGAGCTCTAAGCACGTCTCGATTGTTCTCTCCCCCTTTGTCCCCCGCTCTTTTCCCCTCGCTTTGACCTCGGATCTAGCCACCCTGCTTCACCTCCCGACTTTTTTGGGTTCTGCTTCTATTCTCTTTTGCGCGCCTTCCTTCAGTGCCACTTACTTGGCAACTCGCCGAGGGCAGCGCCCTTGACAATTCAATCTCTTACACGGTTTCTTCTCGGTTTCCTCCACAGTTTCCTCCACGATTTCTTACACAGTTCCTTACACAGTTGACAGCTGTTCAGTGGATCAATTGTGCTGCATGCGGTGGGCCCCCGGTCCGCCAGCTAGTTGACTGGGTCGCGTTGAAAGACATTCAACTGGCTGGCCAAAAGTTTTCGAATAAAAGGCAAGCTATCCAGCAGTGCAACATGGGCAGCCCGCCCAATCGTGGAGGCCAGAGACGCCCCTGCTGGCTTGAAGGTCACCTGAATTCGAAGCAAGCGCACACGTGCCGAGGCAATCAGTGCTCCCATCAGGTTGCGACGCATGCGATCATAAGCTGGCCCAATGCGACCATCGCGCTCCGCACGACGATCTGGAAGCAACAAGGCTGAAGTCGTCGGCACGTAACCGTCCTGCGGTGATGCAACCAATACCACGTAGGCAAAGTGCCGTAGCGCTGTATCCTCACTCAACTTATACACCCGTGTCTGCGTGGCGTCGGGATGATCTTTCAGCTCCAGCTGGGGGATACTGGTGCTGCGAGTGAAGCGCGAGAGAAGCCACATGCCCGCACCCACCAGTCCCCCGAGATGTGCCACACCGAGATGAGGGCCAGCCAGCGAAAGAAACAGCTGTAGTCGAGGCTTGGCGCTGGGCGCACTCTTGTCCTCTCCGAGAGCAAAGAGCGCCTGAGCCTGAGGTAATTGGAGCATGGTACGAGCTACCAATGTACCCAGAGAGTGACAAAGGAAGCTGACGTGGGTGGGCTTATGCCGCAGCAAGGCACGCTCCACTTGCTCCAACAAGGAGAGTCCCAGTTCGTCCAGTGAAGCATGTGTCTGCCCATCAACCGACCCCATGCTGGCCATGTGAAAGTGGGCTTTGGGAAAGTGGCGGCTCAACTCGAGCCGATACAGACGCAGGTCATACTCATTTCCACCCAGTCCGTGCACACCCACAAACAGCAAGCCCTGGCCATCGTCTCGATCGAGGTCAGCATTTGCCCCGAGCCGATCCACGGCAAACCCTTGCAAGCACTCCAGATCATCGCGTAACTGACGCCCGCGTCCACGCCGTGCACTTGATGAGGGCGGCGGCGAGATACCTCGGAGCGGGGTGCTGCAGGCAAACACGGGCAAGCACGACGTGGCCATCGCACTCACGACCTCTGGGCCAGATGCAGTAAAGACTTCGTCATCGGCCATGCCCACGGAGCTGGAAGAGTGGCGGTCAGTGCGCCGAGATGCTACGCCGCCTTCACCTACGGCTGGAGACAGGGCCTCTGAGGTGGAAGCAAGAGCCTGATGTAGCTCCTGACTGGTCAGAGAGGCGTGAAGGGAGCTGGCCTGTGAAGTGCGCGAGCTGCGCCGGCTCCGAGCAGGACGCAGTGGTACCAAGCTCAGTTCTTGAATGAAGATAAAGGGTCCATCGCTGGGGTGGAGGGGCGGGTCTTTCAGCGTGAAAAACTGTGGGCCCGCAAGGCGTCAACGCAGAAGAGACGTTGAGGATGAGCGAGGCGACTCATTTTTCTCGCACAGAATCAAATGGAGATGGGAAGGACGGCGCCAACCTCATGACGGGGCGGGTCATTTTCAAAGTTCTGGGCACGTCGTAGCGCCTGTGACCACGTCAGAGGGGGCCGATCGGCAATGCAGCCTGCAGGGTGCGTGTCACAAGGCACCATGAGTTTAGAGAGCCATGTCCACAATTCAGGTGGAATGTGACGGGGTCGTGCTGGTAGGAGAGAAACCGGGTAACATTGTCATGGCAGCGCGCGGAAAGGGAGGGTAGACACTACGAATTTACAAACCATCATCGGTAATGGATGCGTGTCCCAAGCGGTGAGGCGCAAAGAAGCAGCCCTTGCGAAGCCAGCGCAAAGTCAGCAGCTCAAGTTCGCGGCAGAGATAGGTAAAGGAGTGGTTGTTGAATGCGACTTGGGCAATAAACTCATGCCAGCGCTGTTGAACTTGTCGGACCGCGGAGAGCAGCGCCCGAACGACGTTTTCAGCAAGCTCGGGGCCGAGAGCCCCGGTTTGAAGTTCAGGATGTTGGTGGGTGAGAGTGCTGAGGTCAAGGGTGACGTCGTCGACGTTGACTTCGTCCTGGCAGACAACAAGAAGGTCGACAAGCTGACCGCCACCCAAGTTCAAATGCTGTAGTACGCCCTTGTAAAGCATGCGGGCGCGACGATGCGGCGCCTCCCACGACACGTCCGACTGACTGGTGCCTGATTGAGGGTTAATTTTTACAGCGTGAGTTGCCAAGGTGAGATGAAAGGCTCATAAGGGGAGGATGGGGGCGGGGTGCTGATGGACGGTCAGCACTGACTGTTGGTCTCGGTGGGGGTACCCTCGGCGATTCCAAGAAGTTGGCTGAGTGACTGCGACCAAGAAACGGTCCGCCTGGGCTGGGGCGGGGAGAAGGGCATGGTTTCTTGAACAGGAAGCGAAGGGAAGAAAGACAAGGTTAGCCGTGGGATGAAGGTGAGCAGGCGGACGGCAAGCCGGCACAGCACAACTGGGCGCTCGCCAGGGCCATTTGTTAGAAGAGAGGATCACCAAACGCACCAAAGTACGACTGGACGGCGTGCTGAAGGACCAGTTCCTGGGTTTGGTCAGGCAATATGGGTAGGATATCTCGCTCGGGGGTTAGATCATAGGTGGTGAGCCCCAACAGATAGGCGTGAACCTGAGAAGAAGGTAAAGGAGGACAAGCGTCAGGGTTGGGTTTCAGTGCTCAAAAGCAAGAAAGGGCTGGGATTGCACCTGCGTGTCGATGCTTGCGGTGTGAAGATAGTCAAAAGTCAGGGCTTGAGCCCAGGCTCGTCGGCGGCAGTGAGCACCGTGGATGACGAGTGTGTGGGATGCAACGGCTTTGAGGGCCAGCGGGTCCTCCTCATGAAAGAGTAACTCATAGGTCACAGTGGCCACACCCTGATTGAAGAGAAGCGGGACGGGAAAGCACAAAGCAAGGGTCAGAGCAAGGAACAGAATTAGCCAGACCTCTTCAAAGCTGTTGGGCCCGGCTCTGAGGTGGGGATGTGCACGTTGAGGAGGGTGTGCCTTGAAGGCGGACCTGCGGTGAGTCATAGAGACGGTAGGGTAGGACGAGATCGATGGTAGCAGCCGTGTCTAGGTGGCAGGCTTCTTTGCTGTACCTATTAGAGGGGGGGGAGATTCCGTTTCAGCAGGAGAGATGAGACACAACAGCCACGGAGATCGAAGCAGCGGTGAGCTGTCAGTGGGGGTCAGGGAGGCAGTCTTGTTGTTGGGGCCTGAGGTGGTACGCGTGAGGAGAGGGGAGAAGCAGACCGGATGTAGGTGGTTTTGGTCAGTAAGACCACGCGGCGGTCCAGACATTGGACCTCGCCATATCCAAGAAAGCGACCTGACAAGCATTGATGGCGGCATGTGATGGGCGTTGTGAGCGTGAACACACAAGTCTGTCTGGTACGATGGGCATGGGCGATGGGGCCATGGTCGGGGGTGGCACTGACGAACCGTTGCCATAAAGGTCGCCATTGGCGATTTGGCGCTGGGAATGAATGGACGAGGCGCAATGGACAACGGCGCGCTTGTGGGTGGGCCGCAACGTGCATCGCACGGCATAGTGGCCCTTCTCAAACAGGTCCACGTTGAGGAAGCGCCCCAGCTCGAGGTACACCCCGACCTGCGCGAGCAGGTCATCCATCTCGACCTAACCGCGTCAAGCCAGCCAGAGCAACAGCCAAACAACGCCGATCCAGACCCAAGCCTCCCCACCCCACACTCCCGAGCCACCACCACAAAACAGCCCCTCCCCGCCAGCGCCCCGCCCTCGCGTCCTCTTGACAACGCCGCCCCCGACATCCAGCAGCAGCAGCGCGCTCTCTCTCTCTCTCTCTCAAAATCTCAAAATCTCAAAATCTCTCTCTCTCTCTCTCACAAAATCTCACACACACACACACACACACACACACACACACACACACACTCGAAAGACCGAAAAAAATTAAACTTTTAAACATCTGATTTGAATTTTCAACTGTTTCCTTTTAAAGAAAAGCTTGAGTAGATTTAAACTTTAGTATACCAATGTTATGAATTAAATTGATTGTGAAGGCCGATGTCAAAGTTTAACATCCATGCATGATTCAAATGTTAAAAGCTTTTGCCCGGAGGCGGTCCTCGACTCCTTCTGGCGCTGCTACCGAGCTGCCCCTCCCCTCCCTCACCCCTGGATGCCCCAACAGCGGCTGAAGAAGCGTCACACACACACACACACACACACACACACACACACACACACACACACAGACTAAACTTGTTGTTCTCTTTTGCGTATGGATGCATAGAATACGACGATTTATAAGAAGATGTAGTTTTCAACGTTACATCTGTGTTAGTTTGTGTAGATCAAAGTCGACTATTTGTTGGAGATTTCGTACTCGACCATCAACGTGCGTGAAACACGAGAGAGAGAGAGAGAGAGAGAGATCGCGCGCGACTCGAACACCGTGCTGCCCCTCATGCCCTCCCCCGCCTGCTTCCCCCCGCCTCCCCCGCTTCCCCCACTGCTCTTCATTCTGAGCGCAGGGCTTGTTGGTGTGAGAGGATTGAGGATCGAGGTGGAAAGGCCAAGCCCTGTCAAACCGTGCTCTCCAATTTTGATCTTCTTCTCGTGATAGACTTGAGCGAGCCTGGGGTGGTCCGTGTGCGCTTTGCGTTGCTTGAGCAAAGCTTGCTGACGGCGGCCGAGTTCAAGTGACCAAATCAACCCACCACAACCCACCACCATGACGGGCGACGACTTTCTCGAGCGTCTGCAGCACGATGTCAAGGCCTTTGGTCACAAAACTATTGGCTATTTTGCCGGCATCGCCCTCTTGATGTAAGGACCCCCCACCCGCCTTCGCTCCACCGCTGTACTTGATGCAGCTCATGTCAGCTTTGATGCCGCTTCGGGCTCCATAGCAATAACATCACTGGGCCAGGTGTGCCCAGCCTGGCCAACATGTTTGCTGAATCGGGTTGGCTCATCCCCACCTTGGTCTTCCTTGCCGTATGGCTCATGTCAAGTGCGACCCGCCTCCCATCTCTCCGCCTTTGCCCTCTGCCCCTGACCCGATCCGTTGTGGTCGTTGACATGCGAGCCTGCCCTCATATCGCCCCGCCCCACGTCTGATTGAATCCGTCCCAACTTCCCTCCCCTCAGGCATCTCGACCACCATGTACTGCGAGGCCATGCGTCGCATTCCCCACAACGAACACTTTCGCCAACGCGTCGAATACACCTCGGTTGTCAAATACTACTTTGGTACCAAGTGAGTGGTTTGGTTTGGGGCTCACACTCCCATCTTCCGCGCCACAATCCGCCCGCACTCCCACGCTCCGACCCCACGGCTCATCGCGCTCGGAACATTTCAGGGCATACGTCGCAGCACAGATTGGTCTCTCGGGTGCCCTTCAATCTCTCAACATCATCAGCGTTGTACAATCGGCGCAGGTCGAGTTTTCCTCCTCCTCCTTCTTTCCCCCTTTATTTATTGCGCACACCCTCCTAGTCCTTCACCCTCTGGCAGCCCGCATGTTCATCCCAGTCTCGAGGCCTGCCTACCTCTTTTTCTGCTGACCGGATAGGTAATGGATAATGCCATCTCTGCCATCTTTCACAAGAGCTGCGGCCTCAATCTCAGTCCCTTTCCCGTCCACTTTGCCAATGCCTCCCTACCCGCTGCCACCGAGGTCTGTATACCAGGTTGCAAGAGGGCGGCCCTCTTGTGTTGTTTCCCATGTTGTTGTTGTTGTTGTTGTTGTTGTTGTTGTTGTTGTTGTTGTTGTTTTATGAATCAAGTCCTCAAGCACCTCGAGCATTGTCGTGACAGTCCCATGCCACTCATTTGGCTGCTGCGCCCATTTCTTAGTTTTGGAGTTGCATCGACACGAACCATGTCGATGTCGACGGCAATGCCTGGGGCTGCCATGTCGTCCTGACCGCCGGCTATCTCTTTGCATTGCTCCTGACCGTGCCCATGGGCTACTTTAATCTGGATGACAACATGATTGTCCAGGTACGCGGGATCTCCGTTGCAGTTCTTGACGTGGCCTTGGAGTGTAAAGAACCCGCTACCGAGCAAGGCGCTTTGAAATGAGATTACAAATTGCTAATTCTCTTGCTCTTGGCCTTGCTTCATCCGCACGGATTCTGTGCGTTTGTGCGTGCTTTTTCAGGTGGTGGCGTTCGTCTTGACATTTGTCTGCTGGCTAATTTGGTTGGTGGGGTGCTTCTTCTCTCCACGCTTTGCCGAGGGCGAATGGCACTTGCCTGCGGTTGCGTCGGGTCATGCATGGACATCCCAGGCCGGTGTCATTGGAACCGTGCTGTTCAACTATGGATTTGTCACGGTACGATCATTGAGCCATGCTTGTAGTCATCGACTCTGCGCGGCCTGCGAATAATCTTATTCTGGGCGCTGGGTGTGTGATTGCTTGGAATCTCCAGACGGTACCATCTTTTATCAATGAGAAGAAGCCGCACGTGAGCGTCAACAAGGTCACATGGGTCGCCACCTTCATCTGCGTGGTGGTGTTTATGGTCATGGGACTGCCGGGGGCCTTTGCCTTTCGCCGGCACCTGGCAGGGCCTGCCACGGGTGTGTGCGAGGCAGATCCCACTGGCGCTAAATGCGCCAGCTCCCTCATGGACATTTTCACAACCGAGGGACTGGCACCGGCCGTGCTGAGCGAGAATCGGGTGGCTAGTGGCATAATGCAGACCTCGGTCTACCTGTTCCCGATTGTCGCCATCCTTTCCAGCATTCCCGTCTTCTCCATCGTCATCAAGTACAACATGCTCGAGAACGGCTTTTCAAAGGGCTTTAGTAGCTTCTGGGGTGTCATCTTTCCTTGGGTTGTGGCCTTGCCCTTGCTGTACCAACCCGATGCGCTGAACCAGTTTATCACCTTCTCCTCGCTCATCTTTGTCTCGTGTACGTAGCTCTGGCACGGCCAGACACGCACTTTTGGGTCCATTGTTTTTGTTTGAGGAGGGGGGGGTTCCGTTTGTTTGCTTTTTAACCGCATCACTCACCTGGCTCTTTGTGAACGGGTATTTCTTGGCAGTTACGGATTTCATCGTTCCATGGGCGTTGTACATGGTGTTGCAAAACAAGCATGACCATGCTCTCGATCAGAACTATGATGAGGACTGGAGCAACGACCATGACAACAACCTGTGCGCGGGCATTCAGGTAAGGATGGTGTGCTTTCGTTCGACTCCAGACGTGGCTTGCAAGATTGAGAATGTTTTGGGCTTGATCCGAGAGCTCATCTCGTCCCTGGCGGGGTGCAGGACGTGGAAGATGAGGAATCAGCTCTGCTACCGCTTACGAAGAAGGCGCCATTCTACATTGCGGAGCACTTTGCTCTGCCTCCTAGCTGGAATCTTTCAAGCAGTACGTTTGGCGCTCGTAACACGGTCCTTGGTCGCGCCTGAGCAGAGGCAGGCGCCATCATCTCATCCGTGCATGTCCTTGTTTTGGATCTCGGATCCGGGTGGTCTGCATTTCAATGTGCTTATGTAGGGTTCAAAATGTGGTTTTCTGGCTGTCTAGTCGTTATCATGGCGGGTGCATGTGTGGCTGGCACCATCCTCCAGATTCAAACCAGCGCCAGCTTGGAATGGGACTGTGGTACCGTAGGGAGTTGAAGGCCTCTGCCTCATTTTGCTAGCTTGACTGATGACGTGTGTTGCGTGAAATCGTACGCCTCGTGGCCCTGCTTTGGAGTGGGGAGCCTTTGCGACAGAGTGCCTTGTATCGCGCGTGCGACCCGATAGGAATTGATTTTTTCAACTTGCTTTTCCCGTGTCAGGCTCCAGCACGTCTGGAGGCCGGTTGTGCTCAAATGCGTGGAAGCACGAATTTGACGCTAACATCCCGTTCTCCCTCTCGTTCTCATTTTTGGCTTCTCATCTTTCGAAATGTGCCTCATTTGCACAAGAGGAGAGTTTGGTGGACGAGCACGAAGCCAACAGCAGTGCTTGAATTTTGTAACTTGGGTTGAACAGGATCCTCCAACTGCATCGCTGCAATCCCTATGCTCATCCGCAGATAAAATTTGTACAAAAAAGGCGGAGCCCCAGATGCGGGTACCATGAGTTCGAGTCACGACAACCGTTGGTGTGTGACTCTGTCGCAGAAAGGGCTCAAGTCCACCCTCGCTCGTCCGCACCACCTCGTCCCGAATCAATGCCTTTGCGCCTCGGCGTCTCGGCCTTCTTCCTATGGGAGCGGGGTTCGCTTACACTGGGAGTGGGACAGTCCTTGAAAGGGAAAAACAAGCCAATTTGATGTTTTATGCATAAACTATAAGGTTATTGACGAGATGAAATAAATTTATGTATCGATTTTGTGAAATGATGCTTTGTGTTTACTACACTAGTAATATAATAACGTTATCAAACGACATATTATTGAAGCAAGTGATGGACTTATCGTTGAAGAATCTAAAGTAGATGTAGATGATAACAACGTTATCGTTGTGTTTTGGTTTTGTGTGTGTGTGTGTGTTTTATTTTTTTATTTTTTTTTTGTGATCGAAAGGTCAGTGATCGTTGAGATCAGATTGCTTCGGCAGCGCGCATCAGAGTACAACGGCGGTACGGGGGCCTGGCTGGGGGTATGGATGGTGGAGGGTGTGTGGGACACGTGTTGGTGGCATGTTGTCTCGCCTGCTTGGCGCACACGTGTTTGCTTATTGGGCCGTCACACTTCTGCACCCAGCACCCCACCGTCCAGGCCCCGGCGCGTGCGCGTCTGCTCCGGACAGGGTCGACTCATTGCTTGTTTTTCTCAAGGGCTTGTGCCTGCCCCTCCTTTGTGCGCCCTAGTTGAGCACACCTGGAAAGAAAGGGGAGCGCGAGAAGCTGCCGCAAACATGGCCCGCATGCTCATCGGGCTCGCGATCGCCCTGATCGCCATCGAGGCACCATCAGCAGCAGCCGAGGTGCCTCAGGGATATTTCTACGTTGCCCTCAACAGTAACAACAACCTGTGCGTCCCAAGTAACGATCCCAATCTTGTCTTGTCCCATCCCCCTGCTACCCCTTATCCCCACTTTTATCTCAAAACCCTCAGGCTACTGCGTCACTGTGATTTTGAAGCCTTTGTTTGCAACGACGACCACACTGACGACTTTCATTGGCATTTGGCGCCGGCCCTCAACGGCAATGCTGGTGCGACGCTCAGCCCTCGCATGCACACTGAAACCCATCGCCTCCACTTTTGACTCACTTGCGCTCGTGTTGTTTAGATGCCGTGTCGATCGAATCCTACAATTATCCCGGTACCAGCTCATCACCATTTCTACCCCACAAACGATTGCGCGCCAGACTTGCCTCATGCGCACGGCTGCTCGCCATTGCATCTCACAGGCTACTATTTGGCCTTGTCGGAGCAACCCAACCGCCTTGGTGTCATCACTCACCCGGATCCGAGCGCCGCCTCCTTTGTGGTACAAACCTCTGCACCAGCCAGGCTGGCCAAAAAAACTCAAACCTTTATACCCCTCACCCCGACTTCAACTTGTTTGTCCACTGACCTTTCTGTTCCTGCCAACGTTGCCTTGTAGGTCAAAGCAGGGGGTGCCAACAATCAGTACTCTTTCCTAACGGGTGACGGTACTCAGGTCGTGGGCATCGATCACCAGCTTCAGGGCGGCTGTGCCTCAAAGTCCGTCAGCACACGTGCTCATCGCTGGTAGCGATAGTGGCAGAAACTGGCAGACACTAGCTCCACCACAGCATTTGTCATTCATACCCCGGTACTTGGGCATCCTGATTCTGTTGTGCTTAGATATGCGCTGCCCGAATCGGATGTGGTCCTACTCAACGCCAGCCAGGTCCTTGTTTTGCCCCTCCCTCCCCTGACGTGCCCGCACCGACTCAAACCGGTGGCTCATGTGCATTCACATGCTATGCTCATTGTGCTTGATATTCCAATGCAGGCAAGCAGCGACGCCACAACCTGGCTGCTCAAGCCCATGCCACTACCGGCCCCCGGCAATATCACCGTTGATTTTACCAACACCACAAAGCAAATCAATCCTCTCTTTCTGTGCGTCTCCGCCCCCATAACACGCAGCCACGCCATACCATGACACAGGCACACACGCACACATTCCCTCACTCGCTCGTCGAAACGGATCGACATCCTCGTGCCATCTGGACTACGTCAGGGGCTGTCATTCCGACACCGGGTACGTACACCAAGGTCGAGCCTTCTTCTCACAACTGCTCTATGGAGAATCCTTCGAAACCAACCTGCCAGAGAATTCGGCCTGGACGAGCACGTTTTTCGGTACGACCTGGCTTTGATTCTGGCCCTGTTGCTCTTTTGACATCATTCGCACTTTTGGTTATCAATTTTATCTCAGTCGTGTTCTCCTCATGAGACCACCCCTCGCGCCTGCTTGGCATATTGGTTGTGACTAGGTTTGACGCACTCCAACGTCAGCTTCGACGACTCGAGCAATCCTTTCCATGGCCGAAACTCCCTTCGCGTACGCTGGACACTCTTTTTGTTTGGCCACCTAGTTCATGCCATGCCTCTCGTGCACTCGCTCAAGCTTTTGCGGCCGGACTTTGATGATAGATTGATGTAGCCTCGGGCTCGGGCTTTGCTGGTGCCAGCAACCGCGCTCTTGGCAACGAAGGCCTGTACCTGGAAGCCGGTACGCTTTTACGAAGTGCACACAAGTGTGCGCCCGCCATGATTTATTAGAGTCGACGCCAGCGACAGCACCAACCTTTGTACACCCATTTGACGGTCTTCTCTGTTGTCCCCTGTTGTTTCCTTAGGTAAAACCTACGAGGGCTTTTTCTTTGCTCGCACCGACGGCAAGCCCATTAACGTTTCCATTCTGCTCCAAAACTATCTGGAAAACAACGTTCTGGGATACACCTCTGTCCTTGTGTCCGGTTCAACTTGGCAGCGCTACAACTACACGATCGTGGCCCAGCTCGGGGCTGCATGCCATGATGGAACCCACGCCGAAGGGGTAGGAATCCGCGCCTGCCAGGATAAACTTGGTGTTCTTGCCGCTTGCCATTTCTCTCGTCCCTTTCTTTGATTGGGTGCCATGTGCGCGTGCCAAACGTGTTCATTTGTGCGAGGGCTTTCTGTGTCGATCCGAGTGAGTATAGTGGGTTTGCGGGCCTATCAGTCCTTAATTGCGCTGGCTGTCCGCGAGAGATAGGTCAATTGTGGCAAGATGGGACCCGAATCACACGTTTGTGTGCAGTGTGAGGGTCAATTCTCAATCGGTGCGCTGTGACTGCTTTGGTCAATGTCATTGATTTGCACGCCTTTTTGTCCTCATGAACCTGGGCGGCTCCTAGGCCTGGAAATGCCTGGATCGGTGAACATTGATTATGTTGTGCTTCAACCCGGTGCTTGGGGCCGTTATGCTGATCTGCCTGTCCATCGGTCCGTCTTCTTTTTTTGCATCCTCCAGATGCATCAACCTGCCTTCTCCCCTTGCCTCTCACTTGTTCTTCTTGCTCGACGCAATAGCGGCCAAGTTGAGCTGCTTCAGTCGATCGGCATTTCGGCGATCCGCCAAGGGTAGGCTGCGGGAGGGTTCGTTGACCATCATGAATGCAGCCAAGGTGCCTGCACGTCCTCATCAGCTGGAAACATGCTCCGCGCCCTCCTCCAACCAACCACCTGCCCTCTTCACAGCGGCACATTTACAGATTCATCTTACTACTTTTGGAAGAACTGGCGAGGTCCGGCATGGGAGCGCCCTTCAGTTGGTGCGACCTGGGGCGACGAGCTCATCGGTGGTTGGGGGCCCTTTGAAATGATTGACATGTGCATGGCCGCCGGTATTGAGCCGATCATGACCACTACTGGTGCGTTTGCTCGACCTGGACATACTTGGCAAGCACCCCGCATCGGTTTAAGATGCTCGAGGAGGGATGGTTAAGCTCTAACGCGTCTGGCAAACACGTGTGCCTGTAGCTCAAGCATCTGATCCCGGGTGCTGTGCAGCCGATGACATGGCCGATCTCGTTGAGGTACGCCTCGGTCACTTGAACGCCCTCCATTGTCTTTTCGCCAGGTATTCTGTTATTGCCCCCAAAGACGACGGGCCTTGAGCACTTCATCTCAACTCTTTGCATGGGTGCGCATAGTATTGCTGGGGCGATAACACCACGACTTGGGGCAAGCAGCGCGAGGCTGACGGCCACCCCGAGCCGTACCGTGTCCACTTCTTCGAGCTTGGAAACGAGCAGTACAACTCGTTCTACCCAGATCAGGTGGGACACTGAGCCTCCAGGCGTTTGGACTTTGTGGAGTTGTATGGCCTAATTTGAATCTTAACAACAGGTGGCAGCCATGGAAGCACGGGCCAAAACGGTCGGCAAAGGCGGAGAACTCTACTACATGTTTCCCTGGAACTCTTGGCTTAATGTACGTTGACTCTGCTTGTCAGTTGCATGGCCAACAAGCCTTGCCTGGTGGGCAGCGCGTCTTGGCCACGCTCTGGCACGGCCACGAGCTTCGACCAATCGTCCTACTCACAGGGTGTAACCCATGTTTTCAGGACACGCAAGCGGCTCAGGTGGAGCAGCTGGGTTTGAAGGACCACGTTGTCAATGACATTCACATTGGGTGCGCTGTGAATCGTGACTTTGAGCCCCAAAAAGGCCGGCTCCATGCGGGCGCTTGGGGCTCATTCTCTTGTCTCACGTTTTGGTTCGGTGGGTTGCGTAGGGCGGGGGGTGCTGTCGAAACGGCACTCTCCGAGTTTGAGGCGCGACCTCAGTATTCGTGGGGCGCGGTGAATGCGGAAACGAATGCTGGTACCCATGACTTGCTTCGTGCTTTGGACGAGGCGGCAGACCTGAACGACTGGTTTAGCTGTGCCGAGCCTAATTGCCAGCGGTAAGGCAGCCGTGCTTGAAGGCTATCATTGGGCCGATGGCGGACGTGTATTCACAGCTGGACCGCGTCATGTGGGTGCTGGCCTGGGTAGCCTCAAATTTCGAACGGCCAGCTTTTGTAACGAGCGCTCGGGTCATTACGATAACTTTGACCAAGGTACGTGCCAGCGTCGTGCCTTTGGCCGGGGAGTAAAAGGAAGGTGCATCCACATGTGGCTCAATAACCGAGTGGTTGGTGGTTGGTGGGGCGGTGGCTTAGGCATTACCTTTTTTCTGCCAAACATGACATGGATCCAGCCTCCTGGCTACGTACATCAGATTATTAACCAGACCTTTATGGGGTCGGCCGTCAACGTACAGGCACAGCTGCCGACTGAGGCAAGCGTAAGCGCGCAGGTGTCGGCCGATGGCAAGGAGGGGGTGTTGCGCTTCACCAATCGGGCCAGCGTTCCGATTACCATGAACATTGACTTTGTCCAAGGCAAGCCGGCCGCCACGGTGAAGCAAACCATTTTGCGTGCGGGCCTCAACGGGGAGACGGCCAATGCACCCAGCAACCCAACGGCCGTTTCGCCTGATACGACCCAGGTATGTCATACAATCCTGGTCAACGGTCAAGGGAAAGCCTGAGACAAGTTTGAGAGAGGCCGCTAGATGGGCAGGCGTCACCTGATGACTTCTCGGTGTATAGGTGTCGATTGTTTGGGATGAAGGCGTCACGTTGGCGCCTCTCTCGTACACGGTTCTGGTGGTGAGCCTCTCTTAAAGGCGAGAAACCCGTGGTTGAGCCATGGCTTTGGGGTTGGAGGAGGCGGCTGCTTCTTCTGGCAAAGGATTATTGCTTTGCCAGGCGATTTGCAGATCCTTGACCCCTTGTGCCCGAGGTTTTGTGATATCTTATTATACTTGGTTTCTCTTCGTTTTTGCTGTTTTTCTCCTGCTTTTTTTGTTTTTTGTTTTTGTTTTTTGCGTTCGATGCTGCTGACGGCACTGGCGCGTGCGTCGCGGGCTTGGTCTTGGGACGGCGGGCCATGGGTGTGGTGGCATTGGTGTCCACGAGCGGTGCGCTGCGATACAACCACGCACTCGGAATTGAACGGGGCACTTTGTTCGATTATTGATCGGTGGGGCGCGCTATGCGGGACGAGTGGTAGCAGGGTTAAAATCAAAGGCAAGTGGGGGTTCAGACATCAGCGTGTCTCGTATGCGGATCGCTTTGCAACCTTTTTGACTATCAGCTATGTGGGGCAGGCATGATGCAGCTCTTCAGTTTGTGCGGCGTTTATTCTATCACAAGTTTGGCCCCCCATTGTAGACGATTCCAAAGTGAGAATGGGATAGAGACTGGCTAAAGACGAACATGATGACGACCACTTACGCGATCGACGGCATGCCCACTTGCGACAGTGACGTGCATGTCATCGTCGCTGTCATCGTCGTCCATTCGCCGGCGATTCTGTTCAGGCCATCCCGAAAAAAAAAAAAAAAAAAAAAAAAGGGAAAGGGAGTGTCAAGGGCTGATGGGGGTGGGTGCATGGGCGGGGCGGGAACTGACCGACGCGCGGGCCAGAGATGCTTGGTTGGAGGCCTGATCAACTCTAGAAAGGCAAGGGACGGGCACAATCGAGCAACGAGTGAGGGGAGGAGAGAGAGGAACTCATGTTTGTTGAATCAAGTGGACGTCAACGGCCACGCCACCGTCTTACGTGCGGACGTAGCGGGTGGCGTTGCTGGCCATGGACATCATCTGCGAGAGTTGCGAGTAGGCTGACGGCACCAGCAAGTATTGAGTGACTCGACGGATCTTCAAAACCCCGTGTTTGCATTTCCCTGTCCACCTTCGCCTCTTGAGAGATACCACATTGACATGCCATTCACACCAACATCCACACTCGCGCATCTGCGCCCCCCGCACGTGATATCCCACCTGCCCCGGAGCGAGGCGCCGACGCGGGCGCAGGTGCGGGCGGCTCCGACCCATCGGCCGTCACGTCCATCCCGTCGGTCCGAGTGCGTGCTTGTAACGGCGAGTAGTGGAAAACCACAGTCTCACTCCCTTCGTTTACTGTGATGAACAACAGGTGTTATGTTTGTGTGTTGTTCACTTGAATGGACACACGGCGTGACACGCGCGCCCCGAGAATGGTCGAGCCCTTCCTTCGGTGTGAGTGAGAGGATGAGAGAGAGAGAGAGAGTGAGAGTGAGTGTGTGTGCGCGTATGTGTGTGTATGTGTATGTGCCAGGGCGAGAGAATGAGGCGAGAGGGAGCCAGGGACAGGCGAGAGAGAGAGAGTGAGAGTGTGTGTATGTGTGTGTGTCGGAGAAGAGAGAGGAGGTAGGGATGATTGGGCAACATGCCTTTGAACTTCTTTCAGATGTCAGTTGACATGTTTTCACCCTCTCTCTCTCTCTGAATTCAATCTCTCATCAGTCTTTATCTCTGTCTCTGACTCTCTTTCCCTCTATCTCTCTCTTTATTCTTTTGTCTCTCTCTGTCTTTTCAACGGGTGTATCCCTCTGTCTCTGCCGTTGTTACTGTCTCTGTCTCTGTCTCTGTCAATGCCCCCATCTCTGCTTTTGTCTCTGTCACACACACACACACACACACACACACACACACACACACACACATTTTTTTTTTTTTTTTGGTTCTTGAAACGGCAGCGGCGAACGGCTGCGCCTTTGGGTCAGTGTGCAATGTGCCATGATAGCTGGGTATCAAGATCAATCAAATGGAACACTCGCTCGCTTTTCATTCCTCACCTTTGTTTGGTGTGTGCTGGACGTAGAGACCCATCAGGATGGAGCCGGGCCAGATTGACCCCGAGCAGCAGGGCAATGTCCATCGTGGGGGCAAGGCTGAACCAGCCGACATCATCCATGATACCCATTTCATCCATGAGCCCTGCGTCTCTGACCCCCAGTCTCCCCTTCTCGCTGAAAAACTCGCCGTTGGTTCGTACCTCGTCGTCCTGCAGGGTGACGGGATTACCACCACCACCACCACCACCACCAGCAGCAGGCAACCGTCTGCTCTGACGACGATTTGACTTCCTGCTTCCCTTCCCCGAGCTCAACAACTCACTCACTGACACGGGCCCTCGTCTACCCATTCACATAGTCATGGTGGGCCTGCCAGCCCGCGGTAAAACTTACATTGCCACCAAATTGGCCTACTACCTCAACTGGGTCATGCTCAAGACGCGCGGTACGTGTGGTCACCTTGACCAGATCTCTCTCTCTCTCTCTCTCTCTCTCTCTCTCTCTCTCTCTCTCTCTCTCTCATGATCAACCTGATCCTGACTGCCATGCCTTTGCTTGCGGTGTTGCGGGACTGCTGGTTTACCCATGTTGCAGTCTTCAACCTGGGTCGTTACCGGCGCGAAAAGTATGGACCCCAGTCCCCGGCCATGTTCTTTCACCCCAACAACACTGCCGGTGTTGAACAGCGCCGGTATGTCGAAGCTGCCCACTTGCATGCGAGGCCTCGTGTCCTTGATGCTTTTGCCGACGCACAAACGCATACACACACATTGTCGTTAAAGCAGCCGACCCCAGGTCGGGGCAGACGGCCGACTGGCGCAATGACGCCCCACTCACCAAATCTCGACGGGCCTGCAATGCGACCCTAGTCTCCTGGCCTTGGAGGCCATAGATGACGTCATGGAGTGGCTCAAGAGCGGCGGCGTGTGTGCCGTACGTACATTTGCTTCATCACACCACAATGCTGATGCACTCTGCTTGCTCCTCCGTTTCTCCGCGCACCCCTCACTCATACCCTCTTCTCTCTGCCTGCCTCCTTTACCGGATTGGGACTATATCAAGGTCTTTGACGCCACCAACAGCGCACGCGAGCGACGCATGATGATCTTCCGAGAGCTCACGCAGCGCGGTGTGCCCGTGTTCTTTGTCGAGTCGGTCTGCAACGATGACGATCAGATCACCCGTAACATCATGGTGCGTCCTTCTTCGCAGCGACACCCCCACACTCTTGAGTACGCCCACTCATCCGCGCTTTGTTCATGAATCACATCAATTGCTGGTCCGGCAGCAAGTCAAGGTGGGCCTGCCTGACTACATGTCGTCCACAGTCGAAGCAGCGGTCAGCGACTTTAAAGAGCGCATCGACTACTACAAGATGCTCTATGAGCCCCTGCACGTGGATGTCGATCGAGCCCTCAGCTTCATCAAGCTGGTTGACGTCGGCCGCTACTTTCTCGTTCACCGCTGCGAAGGATATCTGCAGATGCGCATCAGCCGGTCAGTCAAGCTTGGTTCTTGACTTTTTTTTTTTTTTTTTTTTCAAATGAAGAAAAGGCACTTCTTGAATGCCGTCTTGCAGATCGCCGTGCTTATGCCTTGCTTTTGTTCCAGCTTTTTGATGAACATCCACATTGAAAAGCGACACATCTACATCTCACGCCACGGCGAGAGCATGTACAATACCAAAGGTGCGTTAATTTGTTTGAATCTTTTGGCTACGTCATGTGTCTTTGTTTTTGTTTTTGTTTTCGCGAACAAAACCTGGGTTCAGAAGGAGACGGCGAGACCATGATCAGAGTCTCCGTGAGCCCGCTGGCCCCGAGTAGAGGTCCAAGACTTATACACACATCATACTCGCCCTCGCCCTCCCCCTTTTTTTTTCTCCACCCGTATCCGCCAGGTTTGATCGGTGGTGATTCAGATCTGAGCCCGCGAGGCCGACTCTACGCTCGTCGCCTGCGCAACTTTATGGCCAAGTTTGTCTCATGGCGCAGCGATGGCGATGGCGATGGCGATGACACCAACGGGTTGCTCACAACAATCGTTTGCTAACGATGGCAGGGAGAAACTGGACAACCTTCGAGTGTGGTGCAGCTCCCTCAACCGCACCATTCAGACGGTGGAGCATTTTCGCTACAAGGAGGTCGGTAGCTCATGTCGTGTTTCGGATTGCCAGGACCCCAGCCTTGGCATTGAATCCGTGCAATGCGTTCAATCTCTTTGCTTGGCTGATGTTTTACCTGTACCATGGGTGGCCCTGCTTAGGCATGGAAGGCCTTGGATGAGCTGGACGCCGGCGAGTGCGACGGTTTGTCGTACGAGGAGACCAAGGAGCGCTTCCCGGAGATGTACAAGGAGCGCCAGGGCAACAAGTACTGGACCCGATACCCTCGTGGCGAGTCGTACGCCGACGTCGTCCAGCGACTGGAGCCCCGCATCATGGAGCTGGAGCGCATGCGCGTACGTTTCGCTTGAACCGTGTTGTCAACCAAGGGCCAAGCCTGCGGGCTTTCTTTCTTTCTTTCTTTCTTTCTTTCTTTCTTTCTTTCTTTCTTTCTTTCTTTCTTTCTTTCTTTCTTTCTTTCTTTCTTTTTTTTTTTTTTTTTTTTCTATTTTTGGCCTTGTCGGTGATTATGGCGTGTAGGACAACGTTCTGGTGGTGTGCCACCAAGCTGTGGCGCGATGCTTGTTAGCTTACTTTCAAAACATGTCGGACCTGGCTGACCAACTGCCATACCTGAAAATTCCCCTGCATACCGTCTTCAAGGTATGTGCAACTTATGTCGTGTTGACAGTCTCGGCTCTTGGTTTCGTCTGCCTGTGTGTACACAGCATGACTCGCTCTTGGTTGGAATCCTTGTTCTCGTGCTGCAACGGACGACCATCTCATCCACAGCGGCTGGCTTGTAGATTACGCCGATTCCATACGGCAACCGTATTGAGGTGTTTGATCTGGGCGTTGACGCGGTCGATACCCACGTGCCTCGCGACGAGTCGGCGTCCCCCAGCCAGACACAGGCCCCCCCACAGCCTGAGCTGGGCCAGCCACACGAAGGCTTCTTTGTGCCCGGGCCGCCAGAGGTGGAGGGTACGACGCAGGATGACCAAGCAGCACGCCGCGTCATGGACGTGCACTTTAGCCAACGCGAGCTGAGCGACATCACGCCTGCACCGCCATCACCATCGACGATTGGTCCTCCCGCCGCTGCAGCCGTATTAACGGCGGACACGTCCCAAGCAGGTGCCGCCGAGAAGCAAACGGCAGCAGGGACTGAGACCAAGGCCATCGACGATGATCTGGAGACGCTGTCCTCCTCACGGTTCGGAGCTCTGGCCGTGGACTCGTATGGCCCGGAGGCATCGGGTCCCTTGCCTGTGACCCTTTTGCGTGATTCCAAGGGATCGCGCTTGGATGAGAAGCGCCCCACCAACCTCAGCCTCAACGCGGATAGTCATCCGGGCACACCCGTCTTCAACTCGATTCTTGACGATGATGACGTACGACCATCGCTTGTTGTTTTGCCGTTTGCCTGTGTGGCCCTCCCTTTTTGTCCGAGTTGTTGTTGTTGTTGTTGTTGATGTTGTTGATGTTGATGTTGATGTTGTTGATGTTGTTGTTGTTGATGTTGTTGTTGTTGTGTTGGGGACGAGCTTCGCCCCCCGTTGAAAGGGTTTGAACCGAGCTCACAAGTTATGGTTTGAACTGGTTATAGGAATTGGGCCTAGATCATCCGACTTCTCCGCCCAATCGCCCCAGCCAGGTCAGTTACGGTTATACCTTGATTTCAGGTTTGACTAGTGCCCTTGTGCTCATACGCGGGGACCCCCTTTGCTGTGCCTTTTGGGACACGGGTAACCTACCTGTGCATTGACTGCAGGTCTTTGTCATGTCGTCGCGCGAGACCAAGCATGGCATCGTCAACGAGGTCTGTGTTGAAACATGGGCTTTTCGTCTGCCTTCTAGCTCCCGCCTCGTTTCGTTTCGTTTATTTATTTATTTTTTTGGAAGGGGGGGGGTTGTTATTTTTTCTCACCAGCTTGAACTCCCTTTACTTTGCGCTTGTAGGTTGTCAAGGGAGATCATTTGAATTAGGGGGGGGAATGGCTTGGCTCAGCCAACGCGTGTTGTGTCTGTGCCAAACCTGTATTGTATGTATCTGTAGTGTGTGTGTGGGAAGGGATTTTTCTTTCTTTCTTTGGCATTTCTTTGTGAGCCATCAATTGTGATTTTGCGCCTCTCTTTGCCATCTACGAAGGCTCTGCACTCTTGCTTGGTTTCTTGGAGCCTGCTTTGTCGAAAGACGAGGCAGTCCATTAGTGTAGACTGGCCATGACTGCGTTTCACGGCGACGGGCGGCGACAAAAGTTTTGAATGACCCCTTTAAAATAAAATTATTCACCCATAAGCCAGTGTATTTTGGTATCGTCTATATATGCTTTGCTTTGGTTACCTTTCAGTATCCTTCCGCAAGGGCAATTCGTGTATCTATGAGGTCCCATCCGATGGTCACGATATTGCTGATTGAAAACTTTCAGTCCGGTTACCCAGGAAGCGCCTAACGGCGCTTGCCTAATATTTGGGGGCGCTAAGCACGCCGTGCTTACTCTTTCTTCTTTCACAACTGAATTTCAACTGAACGTGATTGTCTCAAAACCTGCGAGAAGAGAGTGTGCTGAGTATGGTCACAGCTTCGAAGATGCCATCTTTGGTAGACACGGCAAGGGGAGGCTGGACGTCAAACAACAACGCGACGTGTTGGTCGTTTTTGGGTCTTTTTGGGTCGTGCCCTTACAAGCAATGTACATGTTGCGCGTCACCAACAACGATATTCGCGTAATCAATTAACCAAAGGGATTGGATGAAAACTACAAAAAGTAACATAAAGAATACAACATCCTAGTTTTTGCTGAAAATCAGAGAAACCAATGGTGTGTAAAGTCAATTTGATTACGAGGATATGCTACCTGTTGTTGTAGCTGTCGTGTGTGGCAGTTCTCGCAGCTACCAACTGTGAGAACCACTTGGTGTGTGTGCCACTCACTAATTCTCGAGACTGTCTCTGACTGTCTGTCTCTCTGAAAACTCCTTCTATCCCTCTGTATCTCTGCTATGCAATTCTCTCACACTGTAAACCAATTCAGTTCTGTCTCTGTTTTTCTTTGTCTCTCTCTGTCTGTCTGTCTCTGTCTCTGTCTCTGACTCTGTCTCTCTCTGTCTCTGCTTTGTCAACCAATTCATCACACACACACACTCTCTCTCTCTTTCTCTCTCTTTTCTCAGAAGAAGAAGAAGATTCAAAGGTGCGCATGCATGTGCCCGAGCACAAAATGAACAAATGGCAGTGCTGGTGCAGATGGCGGAATTGTTTGAGGGGGGACGGGCTTTTGGTCGTCTGGCATTGACCTCAATGCTACATTTATCTGCGTGGGTGTAGGGGCTGTGCGACTGTTGGCTGCTGCCAGAGATATCCGAGTGTTGTCGTCGACGTCGACGTCGACGACCGCTTGCATGTGAGTGCCGGCAGCGTTTCCCACCACTGTCTCAAGCCGCACCTCGGTTGTTGCGTGCTTTGCGTTTGCTACCAGCAGTGCTACTGCCTTATCTCACCAAATGTTGTTGTTGTCTTTGTCAGTGCCCCCTTTGGCGTGGGACGTGATTTTTCCATCTGCTCTTGCTTTCTTTTTTTTTTTTTTTTTTTTTTTTTTTTTTTCTGCTGCGGTCCAGAATTTGCTCGCACGCGTCGCAAGCAGCCGTGCGCCCGTGCTAGCCAAGGCAACTCCTTTCTTTTGCCTCTGTGCGCCACGCACCGCGTCATGGCTGCCCCAAAGGCCGACGACCCGGACACGGGGTGTGCCAAGGCTGAGGCACTCAAGGAAGAGGGCAATGCCGCCATGCGCCGCGAGGACTTTGAGGGCGCCATTGGCAAGTATACCCAAGCCATCGACCTCTGTGCCAAGCGCGAATACTACACCAACCGCTCTCATGCCTATTTAAAGGAGGGCGATGCAGATGCCGCCCTCGCCGATGCCCAGCACGCCCGCCTGCTTGACCCCCAGTTTTGGCGCGCTCACCAAAGGGTCGCCGCGGCCCTGGAACAGAAGCAACAGCTTCACCAGGCCCGCGAAGCCTACCTCAAGGCCTTGGAACTCAGGCCTGACTGCCGTGACCTCAAACTGTGTCTCAGCGCCGTTGAACGCCGTTGTGCTCAGGACGATGCTGCTGCTGCCACTGCCACGCATGCTTCCGCCGCCACAAACTCAAATACTGGCTCCGGCTCCGGCTCCGGCACAACTGCTGACTCCGGTGCTGCCGCTGCCAACACCAACGCCACCGCCGGCTCGGGCCCAATGACGTCAGAAAAAGCCGGAGCTAATGGGGACACCGGTGCCATCAAGCGCGCCGCCACCCCGACGCCACAGTCACCCAAAGCCGGGGGCTCGGGCAGCGCTCCCGCAACACCCTTTTCTGCCAGTGGCGATGCAGGGGGCCCTGCCGCGCCCGCACCCAAGCGCGCGCGCAGCACCGCCCCGACCCCGGCCAAAGATGGCCCCAGCCCCAGCTCAACTCCTGGCTCCTCAGACTCAAACGCGCGCATCGCCAATGACCTCATTGCTGCGCTTGCCAATGGCACCACACCTTCATTTGGCATCATCCCATTTGGTCCAGACGGCCAGCCAACCTCCAACTTTTCTCAGGACCAGCTGCAAAACCTTCTCATGTCTTTGTTTCAGCAAGGCAGCCAGCCCAACGGTAGTCCATCACCCACAGACCAGCACAGACGCAGCCACAAAGCACGCGATGGCTCGGGCCGGAGTGATCGTCAGCCCCCGCCTTGGTAAGCCCTCCCCATCTGCTCTTCCCCCTCCCACAACGTGGTCAAAAAGAATTTTCTTGGGCATGCACTTACCAGCCCCAACCCGCAACCTCCCCCCCCCCCCGCATTGGAAAGGTGGTGCCGTGGCATCGTTGTCATTCCCTGGACCCTCTTTGGGCGAGGTGGACCCGGATGCCTTTAGCCCGTCCCGGACAGACAGTTCCAATCCAGAGGCCATGAACTGGCAGCTACTCTTCTCTACCATCAACCGCTGTCTTGCCGAATTGCGCCAGGGCAAGGCGCGTCTTCAACAGCTTCATCGCTCTCGCTCGCGCCAAAGCTCGCCGGCTGCTGCTGCCCGCTCTTCGAACATCCGCCCGGCCCCCATTTTTCCGCTTGACCCTTCCCTCACATCGATAAAGAGTGGCACTGGGCACGAGGATGGCTCTGACAATGGCGCACGGCGCAAGAGTGGTGCTGGTTCGAGCGCTTCCAAGGCGCGGCCCCACTCTAGTCTGCGCTCCGCTGAGGGCGCAGTCACAGCGCCGAGCTCATCGGATAGCGCGGCCACTCATACCCGGGTGAGCTTGCCGTCTCTGTGCTGGGATGATAGTCACGTGCGCGCAGCTTGGGACTGCTGCGTGACCGCGCCGACCCCTCATGCGCGGGCGCTGGACGAGCTCCGATACCCTCTCCACCCCCACATCGTCAGTGCGCTCCGGGGTGCACTTGCAGTGCGTGTCCTCTGTCCAGAGGCCCTGACCAACCTGCACCTCGGCGATCGAACCAGTGAGGCTGTGCGGCTCCACCGCAACGGTCAGACCCAGGGTTCGACACAGTCTCTGGAAGACGCTTTGGCCGAGGCCGTGGCCAGCACGGCCGAGGCCCGTCTAGTTTCGATCACCGCCGAGCGCCTTAGCGAGGTGTCCACGAGTTGTAGCGTCAGTCAACCCACGGCCTGGGCCTGCTTGCTCAACAAGCTGGCTGCTGACAAAAAGCCCACGGTTCTCTACTTCCGGGCAGCTCGTGAGGAGGACTCGCTGGAGTGGCTCGAGGCCGATAAGCGCCTGCTCGAGCCCCTTTGCGCCTTCATGCAGCTTCGTGACACTCGCACGCTGCTGTTGATTGGCAGCTTTGGCTTTGCAGAGGCTGGGGGATCGCATCCCGATAGCCAAGAGGAGTTTTTACAGTTGATCATGGGATCTCAGCCCCCGCGCAACATGATTCGACCCCGACGCGGTCGCCAAGGTGGTAGCAGCTCTGCCACGGGCCTTCGTGGTGGTAACGGCGGTGGCGTCGGCGGTGGCGGCGCGACTGGTGGGAGCAGTGGTGGTGGGGCCGGGATCTTGGGGGGCCCTGGCTCTAGCCATCGCCCGCCCAAGAGCCGAGCCCATGCTGCGCGCAGTGCTGGCACCGCGTCCAATAGTGCTTCGTCAAGTCGGCGAGGTCCTCGAAGCCGAGCAGGTCGAGGAGGCGGCTCTGGTGCTAGCGGTAGCGTGTCTGACCTGTACTCTTCCACTCGCAGTGGCCGGCACCGTGCCAGCGACCTTTTCATGCTGCCACCGGGCCTGGCATTTGGCAACTATGACGGCGACGAGGGCGACGAGGGTGACGGAGATGAGCGATCGACAGCCAATCAGCGTGACAAGAGCCAAGCCCCTAGTGAGGATCTACTTGAGTGGTGGCAGCAGGCCGCCGAAGCCGTTGTGCTGCAGCCTCCCGAGGACATGCCTTCAAGCTCACTGTGGAACAAACTGCTCAATGACGATGCTCGACACGCGCGGGTGCTCGAAAACGTGAACCAACTGCGTACGGCGTGTCACAATCTGGGTCTCACCGTGCCGTCCTGGCTCACGGCTCAAAAGCTTGAGCCAGAGGAGGAGATTGAGCCCGCCACGAAGGGCATGGGCACAACGCCCGCGGAAGCGACCCAAGAAGCAACCCAGGAAGCAACCCAGGAAGCAACCCAGGAAGCAACCCAGGAAGCAACCGAGGAAGCAACCGAGGGAAAAACAGCCGTACCGTCTCGCATGGACATTGGCCTACTGCACGACTTTTTGGGCATGGCTCAGCTGGAAGCCTCAGATGCTGATCAGGTGCTCTTTGATGCCATCCGGCAGCAAGTGTATGCAGCGCACGCAACCGCCTCTCAGGATACGTCCACCAGCTCCCGCGCTGCGTCTGCTATGACCTTGCCCGAATCCAGCGATGGACCCAACCCGAAGCGAACCAAGCAAGAGGAGTCCAGCAGTACCAACGAAGCCACCAATGCAAAACCCGGGACCGCATCTCCGGCTCCAAAGCAAGCCACCTCAGAAGTTGCCATGGATGTGGGCTCGGACGGCAACATCGAGGCTGCTACGCCGGCTGAGGTCGAGGGCAACTCGACCAGCACGACTGCGTCTGCGTCTGCGTCTGCGTCTAGCTCAAAGCCGTCGGCGGGCCGTTCCCTCGAGTTGAGCGGTCCGGCCCTGCTGGACGCGTTGAAGCGCTTTTTGGGAACGGACAAGCCACCGGTGGGTCCCGCGGCGCGCTCGCCCGAGGAACTTGCAGCCATCGCGTCGGACCAGCACGAACAGCAACTGCTGAGCTTGGTCGTCGATGCAGCCGATGTCAATACGCCCTGGTCGGCTCTGGGTGGGCTGGACAAGGTGAAGGAGACACTCAAGGAGAACACGGTCTACCCGCTCAAGTACCCGCAGCTCTTCCAGGAGGGCTCGGCAAGCCAGGCTGTGAAGGGTCTCTTGTTGTTTGGTCCGCCAGGAACGGGCAAAACCATGCTGGCCAAGGCGGTGGCCACAGAGACGGGCGCTACCTTTTTGAACGTGGACAGCGCTAGCATCTCATCCAAGTGGTATGGCGAGGCTGAGAAGATGGCACGAGCCGTTTTCACGCTGGCGCGCAAGCTGGCGCCAACCATCATTTTCATTGATGAGATTGACAGCTTGCTGTCGGCTCGCGATGACACGGAGCGCTCGACAATCGCCAGCGTCAAGACCACACTGATGCGCGAGTGGGATGGCTTGTCGACGACGGCAGACCGGGTGCTGGTCATTGGTGCGACCAACCGACCCTACACGTTGGACGAGGCCATTTTGCGGCGCATGCCGCGGCGTGTCATGGTGGACTTGCCGGACAAGGCCGAGCGCATTTCGATCCTTGAGGTGGGTCTGCGGGGTAACCGTTTGGCAGCCAGTCTGAGTCTGGACACGCTGGCCGAGCGCCTGGACAGCTACTCGGGCTCGGACGTGCGGGAAGTGTGCCGCGAGGCTGCGGTCTCCATCGCCAATGCCAAGGCGCGCGAGCTGGAGGAAATGGCGTCGCGAGGCGAGCCCTTGGTGGGATCGCGCTTTGCGCTGCGTCCCCTGAAAATGGCTGATTTTGAGGCAGCCATGAAGAAGATCCGACCCTCCATTCCCAAGGACTCGGCCATGCGCAAGAAGGTGCATGAGTGGAATGAGCAATTTGGCGAGGGCGGCAACGGCAAGAACAATTCTGGATATGAATCCATCTACCTGTAAACAGCCTGGCATGTTGCAAAACACGTGCTCTCATCGGCTGTGCCTGGAGGTTCTGTTCATGTGCACCAGTCCCTCTCTCCCTCTCCCTCTCTCTCTCTCTCTCTCTCTCTCTCCTTTTCCCCCCAGTTGTTTTCGTTGCTGTGGTCGTTCAGCTTGTGCGACTTTCTGCTTTTTTTGTGTTTTTTTTTTTTTTCTTCTTTTCTCAAACTCTTTTTAGACTTTTCCTGACCTGATTGTTTGATCGATTTGGATTTTTTTTCTCTCCCCCTTAAAGTGAATTGATGTATCTTGAACACACCAAGACCAGGTCAAAGCCTCCAGCAAGAGGTGGTCGACCTCTCCAGCTTCTGGGCCACCTCAAAAAAGAGGCTGATTTTCCACAATCACGCACACACACACACACACACACACACACACACACACACACACACACACACACACACACACACACACACACACACACACACACACACACACACACACACACACACACACACACACACACACACACAGGAAAAAAGGCTGACAAAACCACGTGTCGTTGATTTTATTTTATTTTACTTTGGGCGACAAACTCGCTCACGATGCCGCGACGAGGGGAGAGCAGCGAGAGTAGCGACGACGATGCGCGGCCGCCAGCGCCAGTCGATTCAAATGGCGAGTCAGCCGACTCGGAGGTGAGCTCGGCCGAAGAGGCCGCAGTGCCGGATATGGCCATCAAAAGCGACGAAGAGCCCAGCACAGCAGATGACGACTCTTCGAGCGACGAGGAGGAGGACGATGAAGCAGATAGCGATGATGATAGCGGCAGCGACAATGAGGAGGATGAGGACGAGAGTGAGGACGAGAGTGACGAAGATAGTGACGCAGATCAAGCGGCTGCGCCGCAAAAGGGTTCCGGGGCGCTGCGCGCACGGGGCGGTGAGAGCGATGGAGAAGATGACTCTGATCAAGAAGGCGAGGTGCGCGCACAGCGTGGATTCTATTGCGCAGACTGCGAGCGCAGCTTCAACTCGGATTTTCAAATCAAGGAACACCTGGAAAGCAAGGCACACCGCAAGCGCGTAGCGCGGCAGGCGCAGGTCAAAGGCACGGGCAACATTGTGTTTGTGGGCCAGCTGCCGTATGGGGCCTCGGAGGCGTCACTGCTGGCATTTTTCCGACCCCACGTGTCGGCCGACCCCTCAATTCGCATGCGAACAGATCCCAAAACGGGCAAGTTCAAGGGGACATGCTTTGTGGAATGCAGCACGGCCGAGGACGTCACCAAGTTGTTGCAGCTGCATCAGACAGAGTTTGAAGGGCGACGCATCAATGTGGAGCCGTCAGCCACGGCTGGAGGCAAGGCCAAGCGTAGTAAGGAGATTAAGCGCCTGCGCGACGAGCAAGCCACCTCGCGCCGGGAAGCTGTCGGTGCGCTCCTGGACCAAAAGGCGGCAGAGTATGGGGCCGACTTTTCGCGCAGTGACTTTGACGCGGACACGCGGGCCTACATGTGTTTGATGCCTCCGAAGATGGCGGGCCAAGCCGTGGACGAGTTTATGGCAGCGGATCGAAGCAAGCTTACCAACCGACCGGCTTTTCTCATGGCCATTCTGAAGCGACTGCGAGATGGCGGAGGCCGGTCGTGCTTTACCTGTGGCAGCACGGACCACGTCAAGGCGCAATGTCCAGAGCGCAAATCGGCCGGGCGCGGTCGCGGGCGTGGTGGAGGCGGTCGCGGGCGTGGGGGCGGCGGCTACGGTGATCGGGGCGGTCGCGGTGGCGGCTACGGTGATCGGGGCGGTCGTGGTGGCGGCTACGGTGGCCGTGGTGGATACAGTGGCCGGGGTAGCGGCGGCGGGGGGGATCGTGGCCGGGGCCGAGGCCGGGGCAGCTACGGGGATCGTGGTCGTGGCGGCGGCCGTGGTGACAACCGAGGTCGTGGCCGTGGCAGTGGTAGCGGCGGCCCGCCCTCCAAGCGCTTCAAACCTGACCAGGACTGAACCCAGTAACTTTTTGAATCTGTGCCTGTGCCCCTCTTGTGTCTGAGTCTATGGTTGTCTTGTGTTTATCGCCACCAGTTCCAAAGTCTTGTTTTGTCTGATTCTGTTTGCCGAGCACCATTGGCTGCCAAATCCAAGCTGAGCCCACTTTGAGAACCCTGCTGTTTGCTCCCGGAGATGACGCCTGTTTTTACACCACACACACACGGGCACTTAGTTTCTTGTAGGCGAGTCGAGCTTGAGCCCTTTTTTCTCTGTCCTGCTCCAGTGAGTGGCAGCGAAGTCAGTGAAGATGACCGCTTGCCTCGCGTATTGTCAGATAAATTCAAGTGTGATAGACATGACCGACTAATTTTGGACGATCGTCTATTTTCGGACGATGGGCACGCCAACCTTGGCGCCCAAGGTCCTCGTGTGTGTAAGGGGGCGTGCCTGGTGATGATGGTGTGCTTGGCGCAAGATCCAAGATGACTCTCCAAAACGGCAGCGCCCGGAGCATCTCAAAGATCCCGACACACATACATTGTCATAATATTATGATCTGTGCGCTGCTGGTGTTGGTGTTATATCGGTGTTGTTGTGAGGTGAAGATATCTGCCCGATCCCCAGCAGGAGGCAGACAACCAGGCAGGGACAAAAACGCGTTTCCAACACACACACACACACACACAGTGGCTATTATTTAAAAAAAAACAAAAGGGGGGAAAGCACAAGGCCCAAGGCCCAACAAGGTATAACATCCACACACATGACGCCCCTTTGTGATTCTCTCTCTCTCTCTCTCTCTCCTTCTGCTTTACGGATCACTGCACACTGCACTGCACTGCACTGGGCACTGGATCACGCACTCTTCACTTTCCTCTCTCTCTCTCTCTCTCTCTCTCTCTCTCTCTCTCTCTCTCTCTCCCTCTCGCACACACAAGCGTGCGCGTTCCAAAATTGGTGGCCTGTCGGTAAGGGGGGGTTTTTCGGATCGGCTATTTTTATCGGGGTCCCTTGCGCTTGTGCTTGTTCCCCGCCCCCGCTGCCCACTCTCCGTATATGTTGTGGTGCGGGGCTTTGGTCTGGCATTTTCTTGCTCAGTCTCATCTCATTTGCCTTGGCCTGCCCTGCCCCATCTTGCTTCAAACCCCCCTCCCCTTCCCTCTCACTTTGGGGGCTGTTGGTCTCTGCCATCGGCGTTGGCGGATTCGTGCATTAGCTCTTGTTGTCTTTGATTCGTGATCCATCACCAGTACCATGGCGGCCAAACGTAAGCGGCGCGGCGCTCTTGTTTGTTTGGACCTTTTGTGGTTCAACTCGTCCATCGTTGCTTGTTCGATTCCGCTAACCTGGCTCACCACTTCTCCTCGGCCTTGTCCTCCTTGTCCTGTGTTCTTCTTCTGGCAGCCAACGGCGATAAGAACGTGTTTCGGGTGCCCCCGTTCCACTACCTCCATGTCTTGGACCAAAACACCAACGTCACCCGAGTGGAGCTGGGTCCCATGACCTTTTATCGCCAGGACAATGAGGTCGTCAAGTTTGGCCCGGAAAAGATGGTCACGGTGCCCCCGCGCCACTACTGCGTCGTGGAGAACCCCGTGGCTCGGACCAGCGATGGCAACGTCGTGTACATTGGCGGCACCAAGCAGGTCAAGCTGCGCCATGCCGAGCAGGAGGTCCGCGTGGCCCAAGATCCCTTCCCCCTCTTTCCCGGCGAGCAGCTGGCCACTCCCGTGACCCCACTCACGGTGGTCGAGACCAACTCGGCCCTTCGCCTCAAGGCCGTGCTCGACTTTGACGATGAGACCAGCTCCGTTCATCGCGTGGCCGGCGACGAGTGGCTCTTCGAGGGCCCCGGCACCTACATTCCTCGCGTCGAGGTGCGCGTTGAGGAGCTCATCAAGGCCTTTATCATCATGCCCAACCAAGCCCTTCGTCTCCGCGCCCTCAAGGAAACCACTGACCGCTCCGGCACGAGCCGCGTCACTGGCGAGGAATGGCTCGTCAAGGACACTGGTGCCTACCTGCCCGGTACGTCGGTCACGGGGTGTATTTTTTCCATGCCCGAGTCTTTTTGCTTCTTCTTCTTCTTCTTCTTCTTTTGCTTCCTCTCTTTCCTCTTCATCCTCTTCCTCTTCCGCTTGTTTCTTTCGCGTTCTCACATGAGTTTGTTGGTTGCGCTTTTGGTATGAGTAGGCGTTTTCGAGGAGGTGCTGGACGTGGTCAACGCCTACGTTCTGACGGAGAAGCAGGCCCTGCACCTGCGCGCCACCCGTACCTTTGTGGATGACCTCGGTACCACCCGCAAGACGGGCGAGGAATGGCTCATGACCAACGAGCACTGCGACACGCACATTCCCTCCGTCTACTCTGAGGTGGTGGCCCTGGTCGATATTACCACCCTCACCAACCGTCAATACGCCGTCATTGTCAACCCCGTCGACGAGAAGGGTCACTCCCAACTCGGCGCCAAGAAGCTTGTCAAGGGCCCCGCCTCCTTCTTCCTCCAGCCCGGAGAGACTCTGGAGAAGGGCGTGCAGGACGTCTTTGTTCTGGGCGAGGACGAGGGCATCATCCTCCGTGCCGCCGAGACCTTCAAGGACACGGACCACCTCACCGGCAAGCCCGTGGAGCGCAAGCCCGGAGACCGCTGGATGATCCGCGGCCCTGCCGAGTACGTCCCCAGCGTCTCTGTGGAGGTGGTGACTCAGCGCAAGGCCATCCCCCTCGACGAGAACGAGGGCATCTACGTGCGCAACATCACCACGGGCCATGTCCGGGCCATCATGGGCAAGACCTACATGCTGCAGGAGTGGGAAGAGCTCTGCGACAAGGAGTTGCCCGCTCAGGTGGAGGAACTCCTCAGCAACGACTATGATGTCGTGGCCGACCGCAACGGCAGCGGTGGTCGCCGTGGTGGGTCTGGCGGCGCCGGTGGTAACCGCAAGCGTGACAAGACTCGCGTCGTCACCTACCGTGTCCCCCACAACGGTACGTGCCCCTTTTGCATTTGTTGTTCTTGTTCTTGTGCGGGTCATGTTCTCGTTTTATTTAATTTTATGTTTTTTTTTTGTTTTTTGTTTTTTTGTTTTTTTTTTTTTTCCTTTGGTTCTCTGTGGCGGCTCTCTCACTTTTTTTTTACCTTTGTTTGCCACCGACCCTACTTGGCTTCCCACAGCTTGCGTACAGATTTACGACTACAAGCAGAAGCGGGCTCGTGTCTGCTATGGCCCCGACCTGGTCAAGCTGGACTACGATGAGCAGTTTACCGTCCTCTCCCTCTCGGGTGGCAAGCCCAAGAAGCCCCACCAAATCAAGGCCCTGGCCCTCCTCCTGGGCCCCGACTTTGCCTCTGACATTATCACCATCGAGACGTCGGACCACACTCGCCTCCAGCTTCAACTTAGCTACAACTGGCTCTTCCAGGTCAAGGACAAGTCGGACCAGAGCGAGGCCCAGCGCCTCTTCTCGGTCCCCGACTTTGTGGGTGACATGTGCAAGGCGGTGGCTAGCCGCGTGCGTGGGGCAGTGGCCCAGGTGTCCTTTGACGACTTTCACAAGAACTCGGCCAAGATCATCCGCTCGGCTGTCTTTGGCGTGGATGAGAAGGCACGTGTCCGTGACAAGGACGGCTTTGTCTTCCCGGCAAACAACCTGGCCATCACCAGCATTGACATCCAGTCGGCCGAGCCCGTGGACCAGCGCACCCGCGAGGCGCTTCAAAAGTCGGTGCAGCTAGCCAGTACGTTTAACATCCGCCCTTCCCTGGCCCTCTGACCTTCTCCGCGTCGTCTTGTTGCGTGTTTTATGTGTGGTCATGCGCTCATCATGTGTGTGTGTTTGTCTATGGCAGTTGAAATCACCACCAACTCGCAAGAGGCCGAGGCCCGCCACAAGGCCGAGCATCGCGAGCAGCAGGCCAAGGGTGCTCTCGAGCGTCAAAAGATCCAGGACGAGGCCCAGGCCGAACAGAGCCGCAAGGCCCTGCTCGAGCTCCAAGCTGAGTCGGCGGCCGTCGAGAGCACGGGTCAGGCCAAGGCCGAAGCTCAGTCGCGTGCCGAGGCCAACCGCATTGAGGGTGAGGCCGCCGTCGCGCAGGCCAAGCTTCAGGCCGAAGCCCGCCGTATCGAGGGTGAGGCCGAGTTGGCGCGCCTGCGCGCTGCCCGCGAGGCCGAACTCGAGTACATCCGAGCCCAGAACGAGCTTGAGGTGGAGAAGTCCAAGCGCCTGATGGACATTGAAACCTCCAAGTTTGCCAACATGGTCAGCGCAATCACCCCGCAGACGCTGGCCGAGATGGCTCGCGCTGGTCCCCAGATGCAGGCCGAGCTCCTCAAGGGCCTGGGTATCCAGAGCACTCTCATTACCGATGGTGCCACCCCCATCAACCTCTTCAACACGGCCAGCGGCCTGGTTGGCGGCGCCCTTGCCAAGCCCAACTGAGCCAGTCCCCCCCGCTGACCTCCCTCTCCTGTCATCTCTATGTATGTATGCGGATGTATAATTGAAAATCTGAGTTGCTCTTGTTCACGCTGATGAGCCACATGAGCAAAAACATCAAACATTCCACTCACTCACTCACTCACTCACTCTCACTCACTCTCACACACTACACTCGCACACTCGCACACACGCAACAAATATGCTGACAAAAACTATCCCCCAAAAAGATTTGCTTTAAATATTAACCTAACGTCTCTACAGTCAGTACATCGGGGCATTGGCGCAAATGGTAGCGCGCTCCCTTAGCATGGGAGAGGTACTGGGATCGATCTGTAACTCGAAGACCCACCCGGATGCTCCATGATTATCTTTTTGCATCCGTATTGTGGGTATGGGCGGATGCAATTTGGTCACAACGATCGTTGTGGCCATTTGTCGGTTTTTTTTTTTTTTTTTCCTCTTTTTTTGGATGTCGCTCGCTGCAGCGAGCTGGATGTGAACGGGCAAGTATCCTCCTCGCCTGATCTGATCTTCTCGTCTGATCTTCTTGGAGAGGTTGGCTGCTTGCTCCGACGCCTGCCTGTTCACCTGCCCAAGGCCCGGCCCGGCCCGACGTCCGCCCCCACCTCGAGTTGACAGTGGTGTGTTTCGTGGCATCGAGCGCTGCTCGCGTTCGAGGAAACCAAGAGTTGACGCCACCTTGAGCGTCGCCGAGGCCATGTCAGCCACCGACTCAATCAATCAACCCACAACCCCATCCGCATCCACATCCGCAACCAAACCCGGCACCATGAGTGCAGCTGGCCCTGCTCCCAAAACCAACTCAGAAGGTAGCTGGCACTCTCACCTTTTCGCCATCCATCTCGCCCTGAGCTCGCTTGGTCCTCATCTATGCGATGATTCTCTGTCGTCAATAGCTGCAGCCTCTGTGGCACCAAGCAAGACAGAATCATCGGCTGCCGCTACGGGCTCTGCTGCTCCCGCTTCTGCCGCTTCTGCCGCTGCGCCTGCGTCTGCTTCGGCTCCTGCCCCTGGCCCCGCTCCTGCCGCCCCGCCGTCCAAAGCCACAACCGGGGACTCGACTCCCCAAGCAACAGCAGCACGCTCAGCCAATGCAGCCACTACCACTGCGGCCGCTACTACTGCCAATACCACCACCGCCACTACCAACACCTCGGCTACCTCAGCAGAGTCGGCGCCTGCTGCCAAAGATGCCAAGGCCCCGCCTGCAGGCTTGGCGTACGTCCTCTTGCTCGTAGGCCATTGAGTCACCCAAGTTTCCAGGGCTACAACTTTGCTCAACTATGCCCCACCTCTGGGTCTCCTCCTTGTGCTCTCACCGTTGCTCCGCTCGCTGTTATTCGTGACTTAGGCGACGCACAAGCAGTCGGCGTGCCCATCAGGTATATTGCTCATCCCATGCCGCGACCCGATCGCTGGATGAGGCCAACCCCTGGCCACCCTGGCCACTGCGATCATGATGCGCATCAGCCTCACCTTGCCTTATCCTCGCCTCCCATCAGCTTCGTGTCAAAATGGTTGATGTGAACCAATACATCGTGTGCCAGATTTGCATGGGCTACATTGTCAACGCCACTACCATTAGCGAGTGCCTTCACAGCTGTAAGTCTACCCGTCTCTCAAGTTTTGAACTTGCCCCATTGCCGCCCACACCACCCTCTCTCTCTCTGTACATGCCCGCGTCTGCCGCGCTCAATCGCGTGTGGCCGTCTAGTTTGCCGATCGTGCATCGTCAAGCATTTTCGCAAATCCAAAATATGCCCCGTTTGTAACCAGCAAGCTCATGAAACAGCGCCGCTCGACACCCTCCGGTCGGCCTGCCTGCCTCCCTCAAGACAGCTGGCCTTGCTCATCCCAAAACTCCCCCTATTCTCTGCCAAACCTCTGCCTCACCACCAGTCTTTCCTTGCTCCCCCCGCTGGCTCTCGTTGCCTACGGCGTAGGCAAGATCGTACGCTGCAATCCATCATCAACAAGCTTTTGCCCGATGTGGCTGAAGGTTCGATCACGTTGTTGAGATACAACCGAGCCTTTCCTTGAATGGGCGGCCGACACACATCTTACACCACCCGGTACATGCCTATGTTTGTGTCTGCGTGCGTGCGTCCCGAGTAGCCGAACGCGAGGCACGACGAGCTTTTTACGGCATTGAAGATGAACCGGACGCGAAACCCGGTTCTACCACCACTGCGACCACTAATGGCGAGGTACACCGGGGTGCCCGATCGAGGAACCCATGGCTCGCTGCATTATACGTGCGATGCTAACGCTCATACATACTCGCCATTCCCCTGTGTTGCGGCCGCTGTGCCTGCTAGCCCACCCCCAAGCGCCAAAAGATGGATGATTTGATTGATTTTGTCATGCAAAAGGCTGATTGGTCGGATCAAGACGCGGAAGATTTGGGTGACGTTGTTTCCAAGCTGACGGTGCGTCGCATCGGCATTGCCGACTCAAAAGTACTGGTGAGCGCAGCTGACCTCACTCGTGTTTGACTCCATGTGCCGGTGGGGTGGATGGACGCCATACAGGAGCTGCCCAAGCCTTTTATTCGTACCAGTGCTGCCGTCACCATTTTGCACTTGAAAAAGTTTCTAGCCAAGAAACTGGCGTTGGAGGAGCCGGATGACGTCGAAATCTTGTGCAATGGCGAGGTTCTCGGCCGAGAATATAGCCTAGAGTATGTGGCTCGCACCCGCTGGCGTGACACGGCTCAGCTCTTGACGCTCCAGTTTCGGCCGCGCTCTGTCTATTAAGCCACAAAAGGGAACGAGATCTCAACCTGCCGCTTGCGACAAGACCTTTTTTGTTGATCGCGCCCCGCACTGGTGTTTTGCACTATTAAATGATTCCCAGAAGAAAGAAAATAAAATTGAGAAATTGAGCAATGTCAATTGCGTTTGAACATGAGTCGTCAGGATCCGTCCTTGCCGTGGCAGGCGATGCGTGCATGTCATGGGTGGTGTGCGGCCAACCTCAAAGTCAAGGTGCTCACAAAGCCATCGGCAACCTGATTTTGAATAGAGGAGAGGGCACGCCAAAGATAATCTCAACAACAACTCGGTCTCCGTCTCCGTCTCCATCTCCCTCTCCTTTTCTCCTTCTCTCCTTTCCTCCTTCTCTCCTTTCCTCCTTTTCTACCTCTTCACCGCATCGTGGGTGGTATGTATGGGCACGTTGGCCCCGTGTGCAAGTTGGCCTCTGCGCTTGCCATTGGGATTACTGCAAAGATTGATGAATTTGGGCCAGTAGCTGATCCAAGGCGGCCGCGGTAGCCTGGCCATCCCCGTCATTGTCTATCACGATGTCGTGCTGCACAGCATCAAGGCCGCATTCCGACTCGGCGTCGTCCACGCCTGTCGTAAAAGTGTAGCCGCGCTGCGCTCGCGTTGCCACGCTAGCTTGCACACGCACGGTCACGCAAGGGTATCGAGTCTACAGGAGAGGTTAGGGACCAGTCAACCCGGTGCTGAAATGGAGCTGGCACGCCAACCCAACGACGCACAAGACGGCACGCAAAGCTCGGGAGGATGGAAAACGCACTTGAAAGTAGGTCAAGTCGGTTTGTCGACGACAATCAACCACGAGCCAAATGGGTGCCTGCAGATCGTGGGTGGCTAGGCGCGCGAAAAAGCCCGGGTCGGCGCGGCGCTTCTGCTCTCCCCAAACAATCATGGCCTGCCGATGCCTGTAATGTCGAGCACACCCCAACCAAGGAGCCGCAATCAACAAGCCACGGAGACCATGGCGTCCAGGTATCCCTGGGTTGGTCATGACAATAACGGCAGCATCACAAGGCACAGTCCCAACAAACAGACTGGTGGCGAGGTACGCACTGCTCCTTGTAGGTGGAGGCTGAGAGCAACTCCTGGTAATCGAGACCGTGGTCCTGATGGCCGACAAAAACCAAAGGCGAGATGAGGACGGGAAGAGCAATGGTGTGTTGACAAGACTCCCGGTGCTCAGCTCTGGGCAAGAGAACATCAGTCACAGGTGGTCACGGGCCACAGGTCACAGGAGGTCACAGGAGGTCACAGAAGGTCACAGTACCAGGGCATATTGGCGCTTCAGCGGAGCAGAAAGGCGCACTTGCGCCAGCACGGGCGCTAGGTCAGGCCTATACCGCGCAAGGCGAGCCAGGGTTGAATTAATTGAAGAGCGGTGAGCCGTTGGAAACGCAAGTCTGCCTTGACAAGAACGAGCCATGACCTCACCTCTGAGCCAGCTGATCCGCAAGGTAATCCTTGCCGCTCTTGCGCTTGCCGGAGAAGAGCAGCACGAGTTTGGGTTGAGGCGCCGCCCATGCAGCCCACGCCTCGGCCACCGCCGTCTAAGGCCCCACCAAGCATATCCATGAGAATATCAAATCCAGCCATCCATCCAGCCATCGCTTCCAACTACCACCAAAAGACACGCAGATCCGCAAGCACCCTCCTCCACCCCAGAGGTCGGTCAACTCCCGAGGGAGGTCAACCCCCGACCGAGGTCACGCCGCCTGGCCGCCACACACACACACACACACACACACACACACACACACACACACACACACACAGCGGAACGTTACGTACTGTCAGGAACATGAGCATTTGATGGGTGTATGAAAAGTATAATACTAAAATGGCTGGGGAAACTGGGGAGAATACAAAGTTTGTTGGTAGCTGCTGTATCTTTGTCTTACCATGGGTTGGCCTTGAACTGTAAGTAATATACTTTTCATGGGAGCTGCGCAAAGTATTACATCAACATAGCACACACACACGCACACACACACGCACACACACAGAGCAAGAGTGTGTGTGAGCAAAACGGCAGCCGGCAGCCGGCGCCGGGGCAGACAACACTGGAGGCGGACAGGGACTTTTTTTTCCCCGACACCTCTGTGATACGTTTGGCTGCATTTGATACAACATCTGCTACAGCCCGAGCATGGCGGCCAGAAAACCTGCGGCGGCCGCGAGTACGCCCGCGGTCGCCCTCACATCGGGCAGCCTCGCAAGCCAAAGGGGCGAAGGACCAGAGGGGCTCAGCAGCCAGATTCGCTTGGTGGAAGGATGGATGCATAGAGCCGTCCAAGGTGTTATGCGTACGTTGATGGTGGCAGTGGCCCCGTGTGCCTCGAGTTGGATTGTATGCACCCTCCCTCGCCCCCTCGCGGGCTTCTCAGGTCCATGTGCTCGTCCTTGTTTGTTCATCAGGTCGCAAGCTGGATCGCCGCTTCTTCGTCCTGCTGGTCCAGGAATGCTGCTTGCTGCAGTTCAAGCAGATACGACCCAACCTTACAGGTACGCTGTCACCCCGCATCTTGGATCGTGTGCTCCCATCGCACATGTACACGCTCCTTCACTTTTTGCTGACCTTCTCCCTCTCTTGCTCTCTGTCACCTTCACCTCCGACTCATCAACCTTCCGTGTTTATTCTCTGTGCTGGGACAGACTACGAGTCCTTGATTGATATCCGCGCAGCTACCCTTCTTCTCGCTGACGCCGGAAGTCCTGGTCAGTCTGCCCCGGATACGCACGCCGAGTGATGCCTCGAGGGTGCATTTGATTATTAAAAAAAAAAAAAAAAAAAAAAAAAAAAAAAAAAAAACCTGTTTCTGCCCCATTTCCATTCCCCTTGCCTTACCTAACCCATCGGCCTTGGCATGATGACCGTGCTTGTCGATTCTATCCGCAGGCAACAAAACGGCGCAGACCGTTGAGCAAGTACTTTATTTACGGTGAGAACAAAGCTCGACCCTGACACCCACTCGGATAGCCATACCCACACTTTCGCCTGCATGTGGGGCAAGGCGAAAGAACTACACCCCATCCCATGCATCTGGCACGCTCTCACACCTCGTCTTCCTGCGCCTGCCTCGTGCGCAAACAACTTCCCTCCACCCCTGCATCACCAGCTCTGGGCAAGAGGATATCGAGTTGCATGCCAGCCGCGAGTGCCTGGCTCAATGGTACCAATGGCTACAGGTACCCCATTTCGAGTGCCAAGTCAACCCTCGCCAAGCCTTTCCCTCCTTGTGAAATTTACATCGGGCTGATGTATCGGATCGCAAAGCCGATACATCAGCCCTATGTAGTCCTGTCTTGTCCTGCTCACGACTGCCATGTTCCCTCTTCGTAGAAAGCACGCCAACTCCATGCGGGGCAAGTTGGCCCAGGCCCAACCCATGCCATGACGCGCCGTCATGTGGCTGCCGCCGCCACCGATGCCGCCCACTGTCGTATGCAGATTGGCAGCTTAACCCCGCCAAATGACCAGCACCGCGTTTTGCGTGTGCTTTCGTACGTGCTGATGACTGCAACCCGTTGCTGCACCGGCTTGTCCCTCGCGCCGCCCGCGGCTTGGTTCTTTCCTGCTCGACTTCAGTTGTGCGCTGCCCCACCTACCATAGTTTGGGCCTGCGCGGGCGCAACTCGCAAAATGGGATTGACTTTGAACAAGGCAGCTCTTTCATCGAATACGATGACACGGCCGAGGAACGGTATGATGCACCAGCCCCCCGCGCGCAATGCGCCGGATTACCGACCTCCGACAACACATGCGAGGGTTTGGCAGGTTTTGGGGGCTTACTTTGGTGTTTCAAGTTCCCAAACCCCGCCACCCTAACCCTCAATCTGCTTCTGGTCTTGTCATGCCAAATGGCTGATATTCTGCGTCACCAGCTACATTCAGCAGCTGCAGATTGAAGTCAAGGCTCTTCGCGAAGAACTGACTGCTTCCGAGATGCGCAATAAGGCTCAGCAAACTGAACTTCAAAAGTTTCAGGATACTGCCAGCTTTGCCCATGCCAGCCCTCAAGAACAAGCCCGCACCTTTGGTAAGATCGATGCATGATCAATAGAAAACCATCCTCACACGGTCGACTGACCCCTCCTCCCCTGGGTACCTGCTACCCGTCTTGTCTCCGCCGATGGCGTCTCCTCATTTCGATCGATCGACATGCTTGGCACGGGAAATGATAGGTGAGCTCAAGCTCAAACTTGTGGAATGCGAGGAGCAAACCAAGGCCATGACCCGTGAACGTGATGCCAGCCGTGAAAAGACTGTTGCGGTTCGGCTCGCCTTTCTATGTCGCTTTTTCACCCCGTATTGCTCCTTTGGTCCCAGTCCGAGGCTCTCACATCCCCCCATCCATGCGCTTAGATTCGCACCCAGCTTCAAGACTGTATGCAGAAGCGAGATGAGCAAGCCCATACCATTGCCGAACTACGTGAAGAGGTTGGTCTAGCTCCCCTGATTCCTCCACTCATTGCCATCGTGAGGTAGTGGTAGCCGTCGACGTCATGGTATGCTCATGGAGCTCCGTTCGGCTCTACAACACTGTGTCTCCGAACATCTCTCGGGACACAGGTCCGGCGTCTGCAACAGCAGCAAATGCAACGACTGAGCCATGAGAACACTGGTGCCCAATCGCCAATGGCCGGCGCGACGGCAAGTGGGACTCATGGTGCCGACCACATCTTGCTTCAATCTGCCTCCGTCTCCGATGATCTGGAGCTTGATTCCTTGGGCGAGCAGCTTCGACGCGAAAATTTACTGTTCCGAGCTGAGCTTAGAAATACCCTCCAACGCCTTGAAGCTGCCGAGGACGAAAACGCCGTACTGCAGCGTCGCCTGTACGCAACTAGCTTGCTTATATGTAGGGTCCAAGCCTGGTCTTAGATACTCACACTGACTTCACAACGGACTTTGCAGTACAACCAATCAAGTCAAACTTCAGGGTTTCTGGCGGAGCCACCTCCAATTATTGCAGGAAATGAGCTGTGAGTGTAGCGCCACGTGCGCGGTTGGCCCCCACTGCTGCTGCAATTGCTCTCATCCTTGTAATTTTTTGATCCTGTGATCCTGCGTGCCCTGGGCACATCAGCTTTGCCTGCAGCCAGCGAGAGCGCCAAGTTTCAGCACATGCTCGAGATGGCCATTAAGCTTCAAGCCGAGGTACTTTTTGTCGAGCACTGCGCTTCTCTCACCATATCACCAAGTCATGGAGGACGAATGGCACACGTGTCGCGGTTCATGGCCTAACATAATCCGCTCATTTTGTGGTGCCGCTCAGGCTGGTGATCTGGACTTGCTGCCCTCCGAGCCCATCATCATGGCGTCTCCAACTTCGGGTAGCGCTACGGTGCCTACAGTCGTCACCTATGATGAGTTTGGTTTTCCTGAGCCTAATCTTCCCCAGGTGCCCTTGGGCATCCTCAACACCATGGCTCGAGAGCGTGACATGGAGCCCGAATGGGCCAAGTTTATGACCGAAGCCAACAGCCTCGACGAAATTCGGTACCGAGCTTCGTCTCAAAAGGTCAAGGACCTTGTTCGCCGCGGTGTGCCGGTACGATAAATCCCACCTCGGATGCATTCAAGACGCTCACTCTTTAAGCTCATGTGTCAACCTCTGCTTGGTCTAATGGATAGAGCCGCTTCCGAGGCGAGCTGTGGAAGCAGCTTGTTCGTGATGTGAGCGCCCCCTCGCGCCGATCTTACCCGCCCAACCACTTTGCGCAGCTGCGAGGTCAGTTTGAAAGATCAAGCTTTATGCTGGTGCAGGCACGAGCGTTGAGATTTTCTTCGGTGACACTTCGTCGCGACCATTGGCTGCAAACACTCATGTGACCCATGACCTGTCTCACTTCCCAGAGCAAAACAAGGGCAAGTCATCTCCGGCAATTCGGCAGATTGAACAGGACTTGCTGCGCACCTTTCCCAGCCATCCTGACTACATGACTATGGGCTCGGACCGCATTCAATCTTTGTACACGGTGCTGAGCGTCTACACATGGCATGATCAGCTTCTCGGCCAAGACATTGGCTATTGTCAAGGCATGAACCTGATTGCCGCCGTCCTTCTGCTTTATCTGGATGAGGAGGAGGCGTTTTGGGGTTTGGACGCCATTGTGGGCCGTATCTTGCCTGCTCACTACTTTGACAAGACCCTGATTGGCGCCTTGGTTTGTATCGAAAAAGTGGGAAAGAAGCCCTCACTTTGCGTGCGCGCGCGCACACACACACACACACACACACGTCTGCATTCAACAATGGGAGCCAGTGATTGCCTTTGCCGCTCAACAACTCCTTTCGTTGTATGTGCACCTCAATAGACGGATCAGCGCGTGTGTCATGAATTGTTTGTTGAGCGTTCTCCCAAGCTGGCCGCACATTTGCGAGCCTACGAGGTGGACCCGGATATGACTATCTTTCAGTTCATGCTGACACTGTCCATCGATGTGCTGCCCGTGTTCACGGCCGTTCGGATTATGGATTCCATCTTGCTCGAGGGCAATAAGGTGCGACAAGTAGCTCGCACTCATGTGTAGGGGCGAGTGAATGACTGTCGACAACCTCAGTCTTTAGAATCATCAGTCGTGAGAGCGAGACAGCATGCGGTTCCTGGAATACCCTCACGTCTTGTCTCATCATCAATTCAACCTTTGACAGGTTCTATTCCGCTACGTGCTGGGCATGTTTAAGGCGCTCGAGCCGGACATCATGAAGCTCAACGACCGCTCGGCTCTGCTTTCCTATATTCGGTACGACCAACATGACGCTTGAGAAAACCTTCACTCTGACCTGCACGGATGACCCGCTCCACCTCTCACCCGTGATGCGCGACCTGATAGCGAGGCTTGCCAATGCGTATACGACGTACCGCTGCTGGCCAAGCATGCTTTTGACGGCCTCAAATATTTTACATCTCGTACCATCGACGACAAGCGCCAGCGCCACCAGTACGTTGCCTGTTGATGGTATAGGGGGAGGCGGGGGTACCCTGTTTGTAATTTCTGGTTGCCATCCCATCTAGCACTCACACCTCTGTGGTGCAGAGAGCTTGTGTGTCGCGAACAGGAGGAGCTTCAAGCCACCCGTCGGCGTTTCAACAGCAGCTCAGCTTAGCCGACTGCTCGCGACGTCGGCAAAGAGACTGCCCATCTGCAAAGTGTACCAGAGCACCACCTTTTGTTTGAAACAGCTGTGCGGGCCGCGGCTGGCAAGTCAAACCTTCCTGACCAGACATTCACTGTGGCGTCGTTCGCCCGCCATTTGGTGCGTCGAGACGACGTTTTATCCCCGCCCCGTAGCATGGGTTTTTTTGTTTTGTTTTGTTTTGTCTTGTTTTTGCCTGTGCCTGTGTTGTCTGTGTGTCTTTTATATCTCCTCCTCCCAGCAGAGCCTGGTGCTCTCGGGAAAATTAATGTTTATTCCGTGCATGGCGCTGTTGAGCAGCGACAACTGATTTTCCAATCCAATGGCAGTGACTGGATCGAGTTACTCAAGGGACGAATTCAAAAATTGATGACGTGTGAATTGATGTGTGAGTGAAGTGAAAACCTTGATTGTCAATTGAGAGCACATAACATCTATAATTTGACAAATTGTGCGCCACGACGATCGTTCCGACCCTGGCGGTTGGCGTTGGCGTTACCGCGTTGGGCATGAGCACGTGTCGGTCGCATCTTCTCCTGGGCACGAGCCGATACCTCGGCAACGTGCTGCCTAATACCGACATGCCAGCATCAGACTGAGGCGAGGAGCATGCAGAACACAGGCTGGGCTCATGATCACGTATTAGAGCGGGCTGCAAGCTGGGGGCGTACTTAATAGAAGGCCATTGATGCTTAAATGTTTGAGCTGCACGACGCAATTCAGGCTCTTGCGCGGCAAAGCCAACGCTAGCGCCAACGTCAAGCATGGTCTATCATTGCAGAACGCCCCCCACCCCAGGTGCAGGACATGTGAGGACGGGACAGACTCAAATGCCGACCTGATTTGGTCGCCCCTGCGCTCGTCAAACCGGCTCTCAGACAACAGGGTGAGGGGGGAGACTATGGCGCCGTCAACTTACCAGCCAGCTTTCCAGCTGCTTGCTGCTGCGGGACACGTTGAGAAGCACGCGAATCAAGTCGTAGGAAGGCGTGAAGCGACTGTTGCGGTACAAGCGCACAACAGAGTCCACGAGTTGCTGGGCCAGACCCAAATCCTGCACCCATTCGTGATCAAAAACACATTAGTGAGTTGGCGGTCGGTGGGGCTGGAAGGCGTACTCTGCGACATGTGCCTGTGCGAGCAAGCAGACCGAGAACTGCACACACCTTGGCTGCCACAAAAATCCGGTCCGCATCGTCGGCATTGGCCTGCGGCGAAAGTGAAGACGAAAGCGCATTAACGGGCCAGTGAGGTTGGCGGCTATGCCACAAGCCATAATGACGTCACGTGCCGCACCTCAATAAAAGCGTCGAACAGGTCTGTGATGGTTGATGCATCAACAACGCCCTGGCCATGCAGGGTCCTACAGCCCAGCAGCGCACAGGCGAGAAGGTTGGAAATGTGAGCTTCAGGCACACTTTTGAACAGTAGGTGTTTAGCAGAAAGAGATCACATGCATCGAGGGGCGGACGTACTCTAGGATCTTGCGACTGCGGCCCAGGTACATGGCGCTCTGGCGCGAGTCTGAGTGGTGACGCTAAGAAGCGGGCAAACGACCAATGAGGTGAGCCAGAGCATTACCGGAGGAGGGAGTGGGAGAGTATTACGACGTACGGCCATGTCGAAATAGAGAACGGCGCCGTCAGCCGGCTCATCCAGCAGAATGCGGTTTTCAGTCTCCAGGACGGCAATCGTCTCGTCAATGATGGAATCAAGAATGGCGGGCTGCTGCATCTGGCTGCCAGCGGCCAGCAGTAGATGGAGCTGGTCGGGCGAGACGGGCCAGCCCTTGCTAAATTGATCGCGAACAATGTTGATCAGGCGACGCACTCCATCCTCGCCGGGGCAATAAGTAGCAGTGACGGCCATAAGGCCAGCAAAGAGGGCGGGCGGCGGCACAGCCGCGGCCTCGTTATCCGTGTCGAGGACAAATTGGATGATGGTGTTGACGTGATCGCTGGCACTTTGCAGACGCTGTTCAAAGCTGGCAGGCACACCGTCATCGGAGCCCTGGCTATCATTCAGGGCACCGTGTGCCTCGAGTGCCTCCAAAAACTGGGACTCGCTTTGCACACGACCATCAACAGCGGAGGTAGCCAGCGACACCGCCATGTCGCCTGCACCAACAAGTCGAGCCATGTCGAGCAAGAATGAGCAAACAAGGGGGCGAGAGGAAGTGGGATGCGCATGTGGAAGGAGAAGGAGGAGGAGAGGAGGAGGAGGAGGAGGAGAGGTTACTCAGACGTACGGGTGATGTCACCACTGGCCAAGAGCTCCTTCAAGGTGGCCACACCTTCCTCAGCGCCGACGTTCTAAAGGACGAGAGGGCATCGCCCGAAAGGTGCCCGGCACGAATGAGCTTTGCGAGCAGGCAGGTACATGCGGGCAGCTCCGTCGAGGCTGCAATGGTCAACATGTGGGCAGCCGTGCAGCAGTCCACAACATGAACATACAAAGCAGGCGGTGCTGTAGCAGGAGATTGCCTCGACGGGACGAAGGGGAAGCTGCTTGAATAGGCTTTGCAAAGTGGGCAGGGGCGAGGATACAGCCTGGAGGTTGGTCGAAAGTTGAACCGCTTGTCTGCACGAGGAAGACCAAGACCAAGAGGTACAAAACCATGAGGTACAAATGAGGGCAGGCTCACGAATTTTCTCTCTCAACCAAGACCACAAGGGCATGCATGAACTCGAGGAGGCGCCAAACCGTACTCATCGCTGGGTTCGCGGCCTTGTAGTTGTGTCATCATCGCCTCGGTGATCTGATGCCATCCGACCGGCGTGCGTGCCAATTGTGCGTGAAAAAGAGTACCATGGGACACATCGGGGAGGGTCGCACACCCGACGAAGCAAGGCCGAGCAAGCAACGTACGTTGTGAATTTGGGCCCAGTAATCGCCCATGATTTTTTCAACGCACGACTCATAAAAATACGCGACACTAAGTGGCTCAGCCTCCTGGCGCTTAAGCAGCGCCAGGGCCTCTGTAACTCGGCCATACCCAGGTGAGTGGGCACTGCGGCGATAGAATGCACCAGCGCTAGCAGAGGAAAAACAGCGTGGGTCCAAGGCGGCAGACGGGGACACTCTGGTAGCCGTACCGTCAAACTTGTTGGCCTTGACGAGCTCGTCCATGGGGTTGATAGCAGCGTCTTGCTCTGCCTTGGCCTTGGACAGCGATGGGCCCAGGATATCGCGGGAAGCTTGGAGAATCTGACTCGCCAGCTCACGCATCGCCTGGTCTTGCGCTTGGTCATCGACGGGGCCACGGAGTTGTCGGATCTTCTCATTGGACAGACCAGCCGGCTAGAACAACAAGAAAAGCAATCATGGGATACGGGTCAGCCACCATAACCAGCGACAAGAGAGCAAGGGCGCAGCCCCGCCTTCAGAGAGGCACCAGTCTGACAGGGGGGAGGAGACGGTGGGGGGGGGCATGAACCAGACAACACTCCTCCTGCATTGTCTCCCAAAACACCCCCCTCTTGTATCACCACTCTCGGCCTCACTCGCGCAGCCGATGGTCTCGCATCTCACCCCACCAAAGCCTACCCTCTTCCCTAATGCTCACCCTCTACCTCACCCTCCATTCAATGCGGTAGAGAGGGGCACGGTTGCTGGCTGGCGGACCCAAGGGCGACATGGTCACGTACGTTGCTGCCATGGGTGTTGTTCGTGCCCTTGTAGCGACGGGCATCCATCAACGGCGCCGCGCTGTGTTGCTGCAAACGCTGTGCTGCAACAGCAACGGCCCGCAAGCTAGAGTTGCGCGCTGCCATCCACCCCAAGCCACGGGCACTGACGGCTGCCATACTGCAGCGCGCGACCACCTGCGCTGCCATTTTCCGGTTGCTGCTGGGTCTGTTGTTGTCGCTTGAGCGTGCGTGGTGGTTAGTCTCCGCCAAGACTCGGCAGCCACAGCGCCTTTTGCGTTGAAAAGTACCGCCCAGTCTCGGAGGAGACTGGCCAGTCACATGCACCGATCCCCCTTTGGAACTCGTTTGAAACTAAAGGGGTGATTTTATGATGCATTGATGTAGAGTAAATGTCGCTTATGGTCGAGTTTGCGTATATTTTCATAGGCATTTCACTTTATTTATTGGTCTCTATGTAAAGGTTATTGCAGCGCCTTGTCACAGTCTTTATTTTTTCTTTTTCTCTGACTTGGACTTTTCAAACTTTTTTCTGATTTTTTTAGGGAGGAGTTTAGCGTCCAATGGCTCAAGCAAGGGGCTTGAACGCTAACAGGTACAGGCTGGTGACTGGTGTGAATGCATCGAGCACTGGAGCATGCCGGTGAAGCGCATTGTGACTTACATCTTCAAACCCCGTGTCTGCCTCGAGTGCCGCACAACTCCGGCCGTCATCCTCTTTCAAAATTGAAAATCCCTCGCGTTTTGTAGTTTGTTAAGTGTTCGAGACGCTGCAGGGTAGGGAATTGCCTCGTGATTTGCCTTTAAAAAAAAAAAAAGGACCTGACCGGGACATAAGCTGCCCTGTCCAAAGTCACCGCAGTGTCACTTGTTGGTCCGGAATTGTGCATCAATTTGGTGCCGTGGTTGGCTTTTTACGCCAGGGTTTTCCATTTTCCATGACGGAAAGTATAACCTCAGGAAGTCGCGAAAGACGAAACTCGGAAGTAAGGCTCGACAAACGGGTCATGACACATGAATACGTTGGTGGCAAAGGTGGAGCCTTAGTTTCATGAAACCATAACATCCGGGTTGTGGCTCGAGGCGTAATTAGTGCCATTTTGGCTTGGGCCGTTGCCGCCGCTAATCTATAGGATCCAAACATGACCCAAACGAGACCCCCAACAACCTGTCAGCACGCGCGCAACAGAGCTACGAGTCGCAAACAGCGGCATCGGCCCACCGACGACGCACCATGGTTGCCTGACGACGAAAGGTGGCCAGGTTGGCAGTGAAGCGGTCGCGGTTCTTCATGCTCAGATTCGGCTCAATCTTGGCCATAAGACCCTCGAAAGCTTCTGAAACCTGCACGCGCACATGATAGATCATGGAAAGCAACAACGCCATGAGAAGAACGATGGCCGTGCAACCAACCGATGACAGAAGGCGTTTTATTGGCCAGGGGGTAATATATCATCCAATCAACTCCAGCATGAGAGGAGACGACGAACGACGCGAGCGTCGCAGCCTCTTTTACGTCCGCAAAGACGTACCACTTGTTGTTTCTGGCCAGCCAGGTTCTGTGCCAGACGCATCTTGACGGCTTCAAAATGGCCTGCATTCAGCAGGAGCAAACCCAGCATGGGTCGGGAGAGACTCCACTGGTTGCGGCATTCCTCAAACATGACGCTCGCAAACATGTCATATAGCATCTACAATGTCGGTCCCCAGACGTCAGTCACACCCGTAACCCCCTTGACATAGCGCTCCGTTTTATTTGCCAAGCCCATCCACACAGACCTCGCCCAATTTGTCGTTGCATTGCTCAAGCAAGTTGCCAATGACGCTTGCCTCCATGTCGGGTTTTGAACGTGCCCGTCTAACAACAGCCATGATCATCATCAGCATCATCATTATCATATGCGATACGTTGTCGGCTCAGGAAGACACCTCGGGGTGACAACTCACCGTGTCACAACAAAGGTGATGAGGAAGTCCAGGGTGGTGCAGCAGTGGGTGGAGATGGTCGTGGTCACCGACTGGATGCCGTCTGCCACCGTCGCAATCACGTAGCTAAAGCCACAGCCCGGCAGGCGCCAAAGTTAGACCGCACTTTGCCGACCATGCAAGACTGAAAGGACCCTTCATTCTTCTTTTCCAGGGACCAACGCTTTTGACAACAAACCTAAAGAGATCGGCGGGTAGCTGGGCAAAGCAGTGCGTGTGGTCCTTGGCCACGGCCTGGAGCAGGCTGTAATACCCCTTGGAAAGCTTGGGGTAGCTGTTCAAATCTTCCAAGGGGATGGCTGCCAACATCTTGAAGAAGATGCCCAAGGCTCGGTCAAGTGCCGCATCACCTTGAACACACAAGAGACGAGAGAGAAAGTGAAATCAGAAGACGAAGATGGCTCAGGTAAAAGAGAAGCCACCGACGTCATCCCGTCTAGCACCCATTCAGCGCTGAAGAAACAGCCCGAACCACAAGTGCCAGACACCTCACGCACCATAGAGCGAGAAAACGCCAAAGTTAACGTAGTCACCCGTCAAGGCCCAGCGCAGAATGTTGAAGCAAACCGCAATGCCCTTGTACTTTTCACGGTACACATCGCCATTGGCCGGCACGCTGGTTTGCAGCAATTGCTCACCATAGGCTTGGAGCATGTTGCTAAACATTAAAAGCCCAGATGCATGGCACAGACTATGAGCCCTTGCTCAAATCACCCCAAGACACAGTAGCCAGGGGCAGTTGGACAAGCCACTCGCCTGGTCTCGCGGAAGAGCAAAATGCCATTGGGACTAGAAATGCCAAATTGCAGTCGGGAGTTGCGGTTGTGCACAAGCTCACACTATTCTCGTCAAGAACAGCCACCATCGATGAGGGTTTGTTTGCTCACAACAAGAGGGCCCAACGTAAGCCGCGAGGAACCCGTAATACCAACCATGCACTTGAGAATGGGATTGGCGACATCCGAGTCGAGAGCAAACAAGCCCGCACATTTGACCAGCAGCTGCATAATGACACCCACACAAAGAGTCGTATCAGCTCGAACTTGAGAAAAACGAGCTTTCAAAGCAATATCGTTGCGCATGCTCGCTTGAGCTATGGCCCGCGTTGAGTTCGAACGCTAGCATACCTGGAGATAATCAGGATAAATCCATTCAAAGAGCATCATGTACGCAGAGCGCGTGGTGCAGGCAAACACCAAGCCACGCAGATCGCGAACAAAACCCAATGCTAGCGCCTAAGCCCGAAAACGGGTGCACCCATGTCACCCAGAGAATAGCGTGAAAGTTACGGTGCCCTGCCTCATGGCAAATTATTCAGAAAAGTCCGCAACAACTCGGCTTACACGCAGTTCCATGTTGCGAGGGCTGCCATTCATCTGCAGCTGTTGTGCAATCTGTTGGCCCACAGCTGCCAAAGGAGCCATAAACTGCTCGAATCGCTGATCTTCCTCGGAGAATTCATGGGTCATGATTCGTCCCAAGGCCTGCACAGAGTATCAGATTCAACGGTCAGCTTCTCTCACGAGACGGGTGGACAGTCAAGATGGAGACGAGTGCTTTATGAGGAGGGGGCACACGCGTGAGAACATGCCGTGTAGAACGTGGTGCGGTGGCGCGTGTCTGTGACGTGCACGAGAAAAGGAAAGTTGCTTGGGGTATGGTTGGCCAAGATAAACTGCACCGATTGCAGCTTGACAAGCCTGCTCAAAGATATGAAAGGACATGCAGCAATGAGTTGGTTGCATCCGCACAACAAAAAGTTTTGTCCTGAAACAAGAAAAGACGTGTCACGTGAAACTGACTTGCGCACGACATTGAATGACAAGCAGAAGTCGCTAAACAACTTTAGAGTCTGCTCGAGAATGCGGTCCCTGCAAGCGTCGATCATGAACGCAAGTCAGCGAGTCACCATTAAACCGGGAAGGGGAGGAATCAAACTTCGGGAACCAGCGTTGCGATTTCGAAACCCTTTTTCCGGACAAGTGGACATGCGTGTGTGCTCACCCATCCACCCAGACTCGGAGGTTGGAGATGATCTTCTCGATGATCAAATTGAGCAGAGCGGTTTCGTCGCCCAGGCCCAGCTGCTGCTCCAAGCAAGCCTGCATGCGCACAGAGCGGTTCATGTGCTCGCCAATGTAGTTGCTGCCGCAGCCACGCGCCAACAGGTCAACATAAGCTCCACGCGAAAGAGTTGTGTTTAAAAAGCAAAACAAGATAGGGAATAGAAATGAAATGGCAGCCCTGTTTTGGCTTGTGCTGTCTTACATGCGCAGCTGCTGGAAAAAGTTGATCATGGCGATATCGATTTGCTCGCTCACGGGGGCGTTGCGAGCTTGAGTCTGCTCCTGCAGCGCATTCAGCAGCTTGAGGCAGCGACAGATGAGCTCGCCGTCAAACTGATCCTGATCGTCGTGGAGCACGCTAACACTCCGTGCGCCCAGGACCGCCCCGATAATGTACACGAGCCACGTCATTTGTCCTGCACACGATTTGACGACGATGCGAACACACACGTCACATCAGCAATAGCCAACGATCAAATACCTTCATGGTTTGTTTTTGTTTGCTTCTCGGTAATGAGTGGGCATTTCTCGGAATCAACACGGGGAGCATTCACACGATGGCGTGGACAAGAAATCACGCCAACACGAGGACCCAACGCGTACCTTCAGCCAACCGGGTGGCTGGAGCAGATGGGCCAGATGCGGTGAGATTCTGCATGTACGTGGTCCCAACGGCGTCGAATCGCTCGACCAGCATACGACAGCCCTCTGCATACTCGCAGCGGGCAATGACCGCCGCCTGCTTCAACTGTGTCTCGAGCAGCTAGATTTGGATCACGGCCGCACCAGGCAAGGTGACTGATGGCTTTGCGGCATGGTCGGTAACGAGGCGCAGGGGGAAGAAGCACGACAAGGCTCACCGGTTGATCTTCGAGCGGATCATCCATTTGATTTTGCAAAACAAGCTCAACGGCAGACATGCGTGACTAATCGACGACACAATCCAAACGCAAGCATGCCAGTGAGTGCAAAAATAAAAAAAAAAGACTACCATGGTTTGAAACCCGAGCGCAAGTTCGCGGAGGGGGAAGGGCACGTGGAAGCAAAGACTGGGTGAAGAAGGCGTTTTGTTCCCCTGGCCCAACCTGGATGAATGCATCAAGGATGCGAGGCGCAAAGACGTGTAGGTTGTGTTGGTGCGTGTGGTCCGGTTTCAAGTAGGGAATGCCGTGAATCATGCGGTCCCACAAGCCCAAGACGTAGTGCAGGCTGAAAGGACCAAGGGCATGGCACCCAAGCAGGCGTTGGCATGAGAGCGGCGGCACTGAACGAGGCCAGTTCACTGCAGTACAGCAAGCAACTGAGACACGGTTTTGTGCAAGCCCGCCTGACCTGTTTGGTGCGTATTGCCAGTTGGTCAGGGATACGATGGTAAAGTTGGCCATGCCGGTGACAATTTCTTCATAGTACTTGGAGGCAATGAGCTCAGCCAGCTGAAAGTTTGTCTTGAGACGCGCAAGCAATCGACAAAACTCGTGGTAATTTCCTGGTCATGACAGGAACAAGAAAAACGAGGAGGTGAATGCGCCAAGCGCGACGGGTCAAGGAAAAGCAGGCATTCAGCAAAGTACGTACCAGGATCTTTGAATCCTTGCTGAGTTTGAAAGATTTGGCAGATGCCCTGTAGCAGCTGATCCAAATGCGTGGCCCGCTGGCAGAGTTTGCGTTTGGGGGCAGACATGGTTGGTGAGCCTGGGTATGTACTGCAGCAGCAAAGGGGCGCACTTGGGAGGAGGAGCGGCCAACCTGTTCCTGGTTGAAGATGGTACGACGAATGGAGGCCATCTGAACCAAAATGCCCAAAGCATGCGCTGCAATTCACTCGCGCGACGGCGTTGGGTTAGAGCCAGGCCAGGAAAAGCAGGTCATGTGCAGTAGTTGCTTTTGGGGTCCAGACATACTGGAGAGAGGGGCCTCCAGATTCATGTACAACTGAAAGAGGACAGGCAGGAGGGTTTCTTGGGTGATGGTACTGCGCCAAGCTGTCGAGCAAAGATGTGACCATTGGGGGCGGCGCATGAGCTTTGAGCAAATGGTGTCTGGGAGGGGTCGACACCGTGCATGCGCTAACCGGTAGGCGCTTGGACAGTTCGGAGGTCGTCGGTTGAGTCGTCGCCGGCCGTGCCAATAAAGTCAAAGCTGAGGCAATTTTTCGTGAGCTGCAAAATCCAGTTCAGGAGCTGGAAGGCAGGCAAGGGGCAGTCCAAGTCAGCAGGGCTCACAGGGCCGGGGTGGCGGAGGAACGTGCAGCGAAGAGAAGGTGCAAGCAAAGCATACCCGGCCTGGATCAGCCACGTTGACCTTCTTGGCGGTGACGGCATCAATCATGTTGAGCGACTGTTGGAAAATGGGAAACAAGACCTCGTCGCGAAAAGAGGCGGAGATCTGCAGCGGGAGCAACCGGCAATTGAGCATGCACCAAGAGGCTGTCACGTAAGCTGGCCGGGCCCAGTAGCAAAGGGCTGTGTCCAGCGGCCAACGCGGCTCCACCGTCTGAGAGTTTATGGGCAAGTGGGCAGCTCTGACCTTGCGATGCTTGGTCATGCCACGAACGCTGTCGCTCTGGGACATTTCGCAGACGTTGGCGTTGAGGATCATGACGCCAATGGTCATGTAGACATCGCCACGGTCAAAGAAGCGTGCAGTGTCTTCGAGAATGGTGCGCGCTTCAAAGTTGCCAGCTTCGTCGGCGTCACACCAGCTGACTTTGGTGAGGCGGGCTATGCATTTGGTGACCTCGGTAATGATAAACTGGTCCACCGAAGGTTTGGTGAGAAGATATTCGTAGAGAAAACTTCGCAGCTGCAGGCGGTCGGCCGGAGTGAGGGGCGACATGGTTTTAGTGACACTGGCCGTGATGGCCGACGCTGCGATAAACTGGGCATAGGACTGGCTTGATTGTTCCAGGATGGTCCTGGTTCGAAAATGAGATTGTGAGCAGGTGTGGAGAGGTGCGCACCGCGAGTACCAGCAAAGGCCCTCAAGTCTGCGTGCTCCAGAAGCACAAGAGGCCAAACGGGAGAAGAAGAGACAGGCATTGCTTACCTAGCTTGTTCAAGGGCGTTGGGCCGCTCATCAAAGCTCATGAGAATCTGCTGTGCCTGCTGCCGCTCTTGAGCATCTGTTGTGCCTGTGGCATGAAGCGGGGTTCGGGCAGAGCAAAGAGGCGCGAGATATGTAGAGGAAGCAAAAAATCAACCATGTCAAGAGTGATTGAAAAGGAGGGCAAGGCAAGGGCGAGAAGGGGACAACGGGCACACGAAATGAAATCGTGAAAAGACAGAATGCATGGAGGTCGAGCAGCCGTGCGCCGAGGCCACAAGCGCACGAGACCGTCTCCGCAAGAGTGGGTTGGGGTGAGGTGAAAACGGTGCGCACCTTCATAAAAGACATGGCAGATTCGCTCAAACTCAGTCAGAGAGGCTTGATCCATGATGCCGGTGGCGACGCGCCGCAGCACGCTGACCTAAAGCCTGCTGCCAAGCCAAAGTGAGCGCCTGTCTGACCACCGCTGGAGCCGCGCTGTTGGTCGATGACCGACGGCACCTCAACCCTCTTTCCCCACGCCCCTCCCCACACCACCCACCCATCCAAGCCACGTATACCCAACCCAAAGCCCCTCAAGCAAGCCATTCACCCCCATGCCCACCGCCTCCCATCCTTTGTCCCGCTGCCGTTTCTCACCTCAAGGCCACTGCAGCAAACAAGCAACAACTTTTTTTTTTTGAAATTTTTATTTTATTTTCCAAGCTTTCTTTTTGAATGTTCAAATTTAAAAAATGTGGTCATGTGTGTGTGTGTGTGTGTGTGTGTGTGTAAGCATGTGTGTGTGTGTGTGTGTAAGCATGTGTGTGTGTAAGCATGTGTGTGTGTAAGCATGTGTGTGTGTGTGTAAGTGTGGTGTAAGCATGTTTGTGTGTGTGTGTGACTTCCGTGCATTTCGGCAACCAACAGTGAGCAAACAAAAAGGGAAAAAAAAAGCTCGTCGCAGGGGGCAGGGTGTGTGAGGGGCTCAAACGGCCATAGCAAGCAGAGGTGCATCAATCGGCGTTCGATAAGAATAATGGAAAGAAGAAGAATGGTCATGGTCAGGCAAGCCGGCTCGATGATGCCTGCCTGCCATCTCCCAGCCAAATGTCAAGTGTCCTGGTTGGACCGACGAAGAACAATGGCATCATGAATATTATTAATTACATGTATCTCTAGCAATCATGGCAGTCGATCTGCTTCTGCTGGGAGGAAAAGGCTCCATGAAGAAACCGGCCAAACACTCATCAGAGCACGTTGACCTCTTTCTTCTTCCAAAGAATGTCACGGACCGCCACGCCATCGCAGACACTCAAGTCCCGAGATGGAAGGGGCTTAAACTCCTACACAGCACGGTAGAAGGTAAAATGGAATTGAGCCTGACAGCGCCAGTTCAAAACAAGGAAGCTCTCCCTTTCTCCTTCCTTTCCCGACCCCGACCGCTACCCCGTGGGTATTTCCAACTCGTCTTTTTCAAACCCTTTTCATCTTTTCGTACCTTGGCACCGCTGTCATAGCGGAAAAGCTGGGCGACCATGTCCGCAGGGATCACCTTGGGCCCGGCTCCAAACACCTTTTGAAGGACCGTGGGACGCTCCGGTGCTAAGCCATATATGGCACGGAACTTGAGGTTATTGGGGTCGCGCAGAACCACGACAAAGTGAGCCAGCGAGGATGCTTCCACGGCGGCCAGAGCCTTTCCCCGTCGGTCCGCATTTATGGCCCCCCCACCGAGGCAAGCTGGGCTCTTGATGGCGTTGCGGCAAATCCCCCGGTTGTCTCGGAGCGTCACCGCCGGGAGCGGCACACCCTCGGGTTGGGCCGTGCTCCGGCCCGATGGAGCGTTGGAGCCATGCCGTGAGCGATCGGAGCGGCGCGTACGGCCCCGCATGGTAGGGCTTGATGCATCGCGGTACTGGGTTCTCGACGTGCTGTGCATGGAAGGGCCTTCATCATCTGCAGTTGAAGCCGGATAACGCACCGACACAGTCCCACCGTGCCGCTGCTGTGCCCACGACGGCGTTGCTTCATCGTGCACTGAGCCATGGTACAGGTCGGATGAATCATCTTGAGCGACATGATGGCGCTGGTGGTGGTATCTGCTGCTGCTGTCGTTTTTGTTGTTGTTGCTGCTGCTGTTGTCCTGCTCGTGACTGCCGTTGCGAGCCGTTGTGGTATGAGATGAGACTGTGTTCTCTTCGCCCGAACGCGCCCGTCGCTGGGCTGCTAACCGATTGCGCTGCACGGCCAAAAGCCTCTCGCGTCGTTTGGCTGCATCCTCGGCCTGGCGCTCACGGGGCAGGGTATCGGAAAGTGCAACGGTAAACTCTACGGCAGTTGGCCGCACTCGGCCCTCGTTGTTGGGTGTGGCCGATCCTGGCGCGAGTCGGGGCGATGATGCTTGAAAGGGGTCTGATTGCTGTTGTTGCTGCTGCTGCTGCTGCTGGAGTTGTTGTTGTTGTTGTTGTTGTTGTTGCTGGTGGTGTTGATGTTGTTGCTGGTGTTGTTGTTGCTGGTGGTGTTGATATTGTTGCTGCTGGTGGTGCTGCTGTTGGTGGTATTGATGCTGCTGTTGTTGGTGGTGTTTGTGCTCATGATGGCGTTGCATTTCGGCAGTCGAAGCGATGCCACTCGTGTAACTGCGTGTCGTGGCTGATTCATCGCTCATCAACGAACGATTGAGGTCCTGCGCCGAGCGACGCTCAGCATCCGAGTGCCCATCTGATCCATTGAGACGTGCATCGCCATTGATGGCACGCGGTCCACTATACTTGACGGTTCGGGATGGTGCCCCGGCAGTGGGGGAGGATTGCGCGTGCAGCTCCAGGCTTCTCTGGGACAGGCCTGTTGGCGCCTGCGCTGCATCAAAGGCGCGTAGAATGGAGTTGACCAAACCTTCCTGTGTCGAAGAGTCGAGTTGCCCAGCCCCTTGCTGGTTCAAGACCTGCTGGACGGCTGACTCGAGGTGACGGCGCGCATGCGGGTTCTGTATTTCTGCGGCCGAATCCTGCAAGTGATCTGGTCCATTGGGTGGCGCCAAGGGTACGAGGCGGTCCAGATGCAACGACGCCTGTACGCCCGGGGCCGTGGACATGCTGGTGGCCACGGCTCGCCGATTGCGGCGCACGGCGCTGCTTGCTCGTGGGCCTTGCACTGGCTCGACCTCGCCCGCACTCACAGCTGCAGAGCCCGAGTCCGAAGCGTCCTGCTCTTCAATTTGCGGCATATGGCGGGCAAAAAAATGTGTCGTGGCACTGGGTGTAGGGCGGCGCGGAAGCGGTGCCATCCCGTGCTCCGGTGAGCCGGCTCCTGGGCCCGGGGGTGAGGCGTTGACGGCAGCTTGGCGCGGTGGGGTGATACCGTGCCGTGAGGTTCCGGCTCCAGGCTCGGGACTGAGTGTGGCCCCATTGCGTTCCTCCTGCTCCAGCAAACTGACACCGGTAGGCACGTCCAAGGTGCTTGTGGAGCGGCGAAAGCGTTCAATGGCGTGGTGCTGCATTTCACTGCGTTTGGTGGCCAAGCGCTTGAGAGCAGCGGCGACTACGACCTCGTCATCATCCTGCCGGTCCTCATCGGTGCCCTGCATGGGGCTGGGGGAGCGCAAGGCGGGGTGGAAGGGGGAACGGCCGTTGTTACGACGGGCACTGGGTGCCGTCATGTCATCATCGGGATGTTCCGAGTCGCTGCTGAGTGACGCCGCCACAACTTGTCGCAATCGCTGCATGGCGGTCGTGGACTCGAGCCGCGTCAAGGCAGGCAAAACCTCGTCGTCGACACCATCGCGCCGAATCTGAACAGACACACGGGGTGCTTGCGAGCTGTCCCGGGACGCTGTGTCGTCTGGTTCTTCATCGGGCTCATCCTCGTACTCGGCATCGCTATCCTCGGAATGATTGGGATCACCACCGCGTTCCATTTTAACAGCGTCCCCGTTGCTCAAGTCTTGCTCCTCATTCCTGCTCTCGTGATCCGGTTGCGGGCGCCCTGCGGCATCTTCTGCCGGTGAGTCGACTGCACCCGGAGCGGCCGCAGCCCTGGCGGCGGCCCTGGCAGCAGCCAGGACGGTGGCGTTGGCCTTTTGTGATTGGCGACGCTCGGCTTGTTCGCTGGCCTCTAGTGTAGCGTTGATGAGGACAGAGAGACGGCGGCCTGAGGCAGTGGCGGGGCCTGGCAATGATCGTCGACCCTTGGGTAAGACCTCGGCGAGTCGTGTGTGGTATGCCATGGCCGATGAAGTCGAGCCACGGCGTTGCGCACTAGGGGAGGGTGAGTCGGCGGATGCAACTGGGGAAGGGGAGCCAAAGGCAGGGGCCATGTTGACGGTGAAGTGGGTAGATGCAAGGGCAGAAACTTCCCTGGAATCGTGAGCGGCGGGCACGGTGAGGCTGGCGCGCCCGGGGCGGGCAATTGGCTTTTTCGTTTGGGTGTGCGGAGCAGGGATGGACGCTCGGTGGGTTGGGGCTGGGGCACGAGCTGCAGTCCCATAGCCTTTGCCAAAGTGGACCACGACTGTGTCCTCGGCGTCGTTTGGCGTGGCGGCGGGAGGGGGGAAGAGCGGTTCGATGGTGGCGGCGGTGGGAGGCTCGACGGCAGGTTGTGCTTTGGACATGAAGTTGTTGGTGTTGCCGTCGGCAGGCGGAGCGCTCGACAGGCTTTGCTGTTGAAGCGGGCTGGGTTTTGGCAGGGTGCCGGGGCCGCTAGCGACGGGTGGGGTTGCTTCGGGCTCGGACCGAGGTTCTTCATCGGCATCGCTGGGGGTGTCCATTTCGGTTCCGTGATCTCCGTGCCGGCGTGGATCGTTGTGGTGGTAGATACGGTCTTCTGGACCAAAAACCAAATCAAAATCCTCCCAATCGGGCGATGCATGCTGACTAGCATGGGGACGGCGGTGGGAGCCGGCACTGTTCGTGTCACGTATGGGTCTGGAGAGAGATTGTCGATGAAGGTGGGCGTGAGATCGAGCATCTCCTGAATTGGGGTGTGCGGGCAGCCGATGGTCATTGGCTTGAACGTGGCTGCTCGTGGGGTGCTCGGTTGGTGACTGCCCTGTTGGTTGCAAGGGGGCGCGGGCGTCGGCGCTATGGTAGTGTGATGGTCCAGGGCTGTGCGGGTTGTCAGATTCAGGTGTGGCACCAGCGCGACGCAGATTGGAGGTGTTGGACTCTGGGCGCGAGGATTTGTGGGCGTGTAGAGCTGAGATTGGCCTGGCTCGCCGATTGGCAGGTCCACTGGTGGTGCGAAGCTCTTCTGCCTGTTGTTTCTGGGCCAGGAAGAGGGAGAGTGAGGAAGAAAGACAGGGCAGGTGAGAAGCAAGGAGGTTGTGGATCAAGCATGGAAGAGGGGGCACAGAAGGTGGATATTGGCTGGGCACAGAGGGTGGACATTGGCTGTGAGGGGATCGCTGTCAGGAGGGCGGGCACGTACAAGATGGGAGACGAGCTCAGAGTAGCGTGCCTGGCCAGCTTTGACGTTGGCGGGGCTGGTTGCAGATTGCGTGCGACGGGGCGGGGGTGTTTGAGGGGCTACATGCATGGCTTCGAACCGATCAAGATCTGCCAAATCATCAGCATGAGGCTGTTCATCTTGCAGGGTCGTGGTTGTTCGCATGGGATGTTCGCGGGAGACAGTGGCGTGCTTGTCGGTTGTGGTGCTCAGTTGAGGGCGAGCTGACACCACGCGGCGGGTATTGGCAAGTTGCGACTGGTCTGTGGAACGGCGGGCTGAGTAGGGCCGATTGTGTTGCCTGTGTGCGAAGGGCAGGGCGGGGGGGAGGAAAAGGGAAAGAACATGGGATGAGGGATGGAACGGGGTACAGGACTACGAGGGGTTTACGTAGTGGTGGCGCCTTGCGAGCTCTTCACGTGGATGATCAAGAGTGCAGGGGAAAAGTAGGACACGCGAGATGAGGAGAGATACCTTCGCATGGCGGCAGCGCTGGTGGGACGCTTCGATGTGTGCGCGGCCAGGACGGCTTCATGGGAAAGGCCAGCCATATCAGGACTCGGTCCCGAGTGGCTACTGCCAGGCCTGCTCCTAGGATCGGGTCGAGCCATGGGTGAGCAGGTGAGCTGAAGAGAAATCACATGATGGAACGGGATCTTCGGGCTGTGAGAGATATGCGAGATGTGCGAGCTATTCAGGCTGTGTGGGATGTGCGAGCTATTCGGGCCGATCCCAACCTGGCAGAGGGCGGGGGCTGTGTCATGGCAGTGTGCATGGCGCGCGCAGCGGCAGCCGCTGGGAGGGTTGAGGATATGGGGCAAAACAGGAGAAGCATGATGAGATGGAGGTGAGAGGAGAAACCTTTGCAGCTCTTGGCGTGTGCAAAGACCACGGCGATGGGAGACATACCTTCAAAGTGATGGGCCTTGGCCTGAGCCTGATGTTGCTGGAGATAGCTTCCCTGAGCCATGATGGCGGCCAACGCGGCGGGGTTCAAGAAAGGCTGACGCGTCGCGAGAATCGAGAATGCTGATCGGTTGGATCAGCAATCGCAGGAGGCGGAGGCAGAGGCGGGTGGGGGTTGTGTCCGCGGGTCGGGCGCGCGTTGATTGGGCTGGACTCTCTACGCCCCCACCCACGTTGAATGGGTCTGACCCGCCGCGGGGGGCTTGATGATGGCGCACATAGGCCCCCGAGCGGTTGAAGGAAGCAAACAGCTACAACGAGTACAGGGTTTCAAGAAGCGATGCTCGTGGTGAGCCGATGGCCAGAGGAGAGATTGCGCCTCCCCAGGTCAGCGATGGATCACACTCCAGCGCGTTTGTTGGCAAGGGAAGCAAGGCCGGGCGGTGTCACCTTGTTCTCTCTCTCTCTCCCCCCCCCCCCGAGTCTTCAGATCTACCCACACGCCATATGTCAGGCAAGGACACAGGCGAGAGAACCAGCGCAAGAGCGAGAACGAGAGCGAGAACGAGAGAGTGATAAAAAAACGAAAAGAAAGCCCGCTCACGTTCAGCAAAAGCACCCAGCGCCACCCAGCCAGCCAGCCAGTCAGCCGTGCCCGCGCGAAAGAGAGAGACAGAGACAGAGACAGAGACAGAGACAGAGACAGAGATAGAGAGATAGAAAGACAGAGGGAGAGAGTTTTTTGTTGTTCTACAAACACACTTTTTGGTTGTGTTTTAAGAGAGAAAGAGAGACAGAGACAGGGGCAGCGACAGAGACAGAGATGGAGATGAACTCTTGGTCACAGAGAGAGAGAGAGAAGAGCATGAAATTTTTAACTTTTTTTGTGGTCATACAACAAACAAACAAACAAACCAAGCGGGAGCTCTTGGATGGTGTGGTGGTAAACCGTGACGACAGAAACTCAAACTTTTGCTTCATAAACTACGGCGCAGTTTCCTCTTAAACGCCATGTACTGCTTCATCAATCCTCTAAAACAGCGCGTCAACTTCATCACCGTCTGACATTCGTGTCATTGAAGTGTGACTTTTATCACATTGTCGTTTGCTAGCAAGCCCACAACTTGACAACCACGCTCAAAAAAAAAAACACTCTGTGCCCGGCGACAATGGCGGCCGCCGTGCAGCACGTCGTTCATGGCAGCGTCGCGCTACTCCCGGCGGCCCCGTCTCAGGCGGCAGATCGTCTGTTGTACAGTGGCATTGATGCCCTTTGGCAATATGACCTGCACAGCAAATCAGCAGCCCCCCTTATCCGTGGTACGCGCGCTCCCGAGATGAGCAACAGCAAGCAGCTCTGGGCACCTTCAAGGCTGCACAGCCCGCTCCATCACCCGACGGCTGCCGTGCTCGTGCTAGTCCCACGTTGCATCTTACCGCAAGCACTCTTGCCTTTGACCCTTTCCTTCCCTTTTCCCCCTCTCCTCTGTCTGACTTAGGCCCCGAGCCCACCACCCTTTTTGCCGTCGCCGACAAAGGCAACACCATCGCCCTCATCCCAGATCGGCCCAAACCCCCGATCATCCTCGCCAACACGGCTGGTGAACCCGTGCAGCAACTCGTGAGAGGTCAGCCTACCTAGAAGCCATCTGTCACAACCCATATTTAGTGTGGCTGGCCGACCGCCTCCTGCCACCACCGCTTTGCTCCGCACACACATTTCTCAGCCTCTGCATGCCAATCCCCCCCCGCCCCCACCCTGCCCATGGATCAGAGGAACGCGACTTCGCTGGATATGCGGCCTTGGCCCTCAGTACACATGGCACCTTTGTCCTCACTGTCGACACTGTGCGTCGACGCATCAAAACCCCGGATGAAGCCGTCATCACCATCTGGGACACTCGATCCAGTGAAGGTAACCGCCACCCATCCCCGTGAATCGCAACACCAACCGCACCTGCCTTGTTCTTGTCGGCTCGCCTTCCTTTGCTCCTTCTCACCTTTTGCCCCTTTGCCGCCCCTTTGCCGCCCCTTTGCAGTGGTGTCGCAAACCATCTTGCACCATGTGGCACACCCCACCATTTACATGCGCCCCACCGCGCAGGTGTCAGACGCCGATAAACCTTCCGACCCCGAAGAATCACTGGCAAACCTCGAATGGCTGCTCGTGGCCGACAACAAGGCCCTCTACGGTCACGTTGAGCAGTGCCGTGATCTGGCCGTCATTGTTCACGACACAATCGACCTCAAGATTGCACCCCGCGCCCGCCGCGGCACCTCGTTCGTCCGCCGTAACAGCCTGGAGGAGGCCCTCGATTTAGAACGCGACCTGCTCGATTCACCGGCCGTTTCTATTCGTGACGTCACCTGGTGTGGCGATGCCCTTCTTGCTGGCTGTCGAGAAGGCGAACTCATTGAGCTGGACCTCGCCACCCTGCAACCTCGTATCCTACTCAACGCCAGCGTCAACGGCCCTGGATCCGCCGACACCCTGCTCTGGCGCCAGGATCTTTCCTTGCTTTACGTCGCCGGGTCGGCTGGCAAACTGCGGACTTACGTTGTCACTGCAGCCTCTGACATCCAGCTCGTTCAAACCTACTCCCTCAACCACGCCATCACCCAACTCACTCGGTAGGAGGTGCTGCACTTCTTTCCCGCCTTGGAACACCCACGCTCGCACACGCACACACGCAGACTCGAACACCGCAGCCCCTCACAACGTGCACGTTCTATCCCATCTTTGGACTCACAGGCTAAACAACGGTCAAACCCTTTTGGCCGATCGCAATTATCTCGCCCTCTGGAGCACCGATATGAAAACTCCCGAAACCTTGCTTGCAGGCCTTCCAGAGCGTGCTTTTGCCGTGACTGCCGTCGCTGCCCTCACCGACGCTGACAAGCCCTCCCAAACACTGGCAGTCACTGTGGGCGCGTTGGGAGACCTGGCCATGTATCAGGCCGACACGGGCAACTTTCTTGCCCTCGAGCGACTGGACACGGACGAAATTACATGCGTGGCGGCCAGCCCGGCCAGCCCCTGGCTCGTTCTCGGGGCTCGTGATGGTTCATGCCGCTTCCTCACCCTTGCCCCCAACGGCCAGGCCGTCACCACACATATCGCCAAATTGGCTGCTGGCCCCATCACCAGAGCGGCCTTGGTCGACGAAGGCCACCTTCTCGTCATCATTCACGGGCGGTGCCTCCAAATCCTTGAGGTTGGTGTTGATAGCTTGTCGCCTTGCTGATTTTTTTTTTTTTTTTTTTAAATCAAAGGCCCAAAGACTCAAAACGCCGTTGGCGCGCCTGCGTTTGCGGCCCTTGTTTGCTCTGACGACACCTCATCTAAATTGCCTCTTGCATACTCTACCTCGCCATTGCGTCAGACGGCAACAGCTGATGTCGCGCTTAGCCTAACCATGCCCGAGGAGCACCTGGTCGGCTTCTCCATGACGCGCCTGGCTTGCCGACGCCGCGATGATAGTTTGAACATTGCTGTCACCTTACAGCGGGCTGCAGACGAAAAAGTGCCCGACAACGAAGCCAACTTGTCAAACGATGCGCTCTTGCGCATCACCGTCCCCATTGGTTGGTACTGGCTGCTTCATGGCACATGCCCGAGTCCTCTTGTCTCTCGCTCTTATTAGACAACGTGCGCGCATCAATAGACATCCATCAGCTACGCCACATGCGTCACAAATCTACCAACCCGCAAATCAACCTCAACGACGCCGAACCGTTCCTCTGCTCGGTCCGTCTCCTGCCCCATGCCTACGCCGAAAATGTCATCTTCGACGCCAGACGTGCGCTGCGCATCCGCTGCCTGTTCTGATCCATATGAACTACAATAGATTCCGGCCTCGTCCCATCTGGTCTGGGATCGCCGCTCCCCGGGCCCCATCCTCGTCTCCAGTGCCCCGGCTCGGTTGACTGTGCTGCAAGCGGCCCCTTCAATTCCAACCAGCGGCGCCGCTGCCCCTGCGCTCTTTCAATGGACCGAGTTCCAACCCAGTGATATCACTCGCACCATTGATTTGCCCCAAACACTGCGTGCTGTCCACGTCTCCTCCAATGGTATGCACTATTGCACCTACCATCTTCTTGCCAATTCTGCACCTTTGTCCTTTGTCGCCTTCGTTGTTGGTGCCGGTGTTCGGTGTTGGCGCCGGTAACTACAAGAGCACCTGTGCCTCGTCGGCTCTGAGAGAAACAGGGCTCATGTACGCGACCACTGTTGGTGACATGACCTGTAGGTGCTGTGGCCGCCTGCGTCCTGGGCCGCACCTTGACGATGGTGCCCTTGGACGGAACCACTCCCACCGTTGATTGGCCCCTGCCGGAACCAGCGTATTATCTAGAGCCCACTTCCGTACACGTTGCATTCCTGGAGCACACCGATCGACTGGCCGTCCTGACCCGCACAGGAGGTCTGGCGCTCTTTGCCGCGAATTTGAATGCCACCCTGCCTCCCTTGGACGGCGCTGCGACAGCTCGGGCGTGGGATACCGCACGCCAAGCCAAGGTATGCGCATCTTCCACTCCTCGCAACCGAACTGTTGCAGTAAATGGCCTCACCATTGATGTGCTCGCCACCATCACCACAACCACACCTGTGCTAGCCCTTGAGCGCTGACGCAAAGCAATCACTACGCGGTCCATCAACAAGTGGCGCAAGCACTGCTCTCACTCAAGCCACGGCGGTGTGTTCCCACTTTGCACCGCTATATTGCCATGACCGCTCCACTCAATCCGCCTTGACGGGTTTTTTTTTTTTTTTCTTAGACAATCTTGGATCCAGACTCATTAACGGAGGGCCAAAAGGCCATTGTCCATCGCTTGGACGCGTTGCGCGGCAAATTGCGCGAGTTGATCGCAGCCAACGTCAAGAAACCTGATGATGAGCGGCTGGGCAAAGCCGAATTTGTCGTTAATCGAACGGAACAGGACCGCTTACAGCGCGAGAAGGAATTGGCCATTGCCGAGCTTCGCGCTCACATTGAACTGGAGGTCCGCAACTGTACCGCTGTTCCCCATGTTGTTGTGATTGGCCCTGGTGTGCGCACATGAATGCATCAAGACGCATGATCGAGCCATGCTGGCTTACCACACTTGGGCTTTGCCTCGTTGTTGAAAACTCAGATGCTCCGCGAACAGTTTTTGCGCAACAACCTGAAGAAGGCGTGCTGGGATACTATGGAGACCAAGGGCCAAGTGGTAGTAGACTTTGAGGGTGACGTCGAGGTTTGTTGTGAGCCTGCGCGCCTGTGCCCGCCTTGAAGGGGTCCTGTTTCGACATGCACAAATCATGCTCAACTCTGCTGCTGTTACCCCGTTTGCTCGGGGCAATGCAGGTCCGCAACTTTCCTCTGCCCTACGTGAGTCGAGAAGAGGCGGCGCGACTTGAGCGGGTGCAAAGTATTCGTCGAATTGAACGGGCAGCGGGCTTTTCTGAGCGCCTTTTCGACGAGGTGCGCAGCTTCATGTTCGGATATCCGATGTGCCCGCCCCCACCTGAACGTGTTGTGCGTTGTGCC